>NC_092264.1:4134623-4372123 GCF_036320965.1 Panulirus ornatus
ATCCTCCAGTATGTCAGGCTTCTACCCACGGCGTGCCAAGTCTCTGCTGTTAATAAGCCACACTATTGTCCTTGGACTAAGATCCCTCCCCTTGTGTCATGACCTCCAGTAACCCAATTAAAGCTACGCCCTCGACCCAGTGAGCTGATTAACCTGCCGCGTTAGCTAAGCTCCAGGTCCCCAGACGGACCAGCCGTACCCCTACTCCCACCTCAGGTCACCAACCAGCCGTGCCCCTAGTCTCATCTCAGGTGGCTAGTGAGGCCAGCTGTGCGCCTACCCTTAGTGAGAGAGACAGTCCTCTCTCTTGTAAAACACACCGTCGCCTAGTCACTTAAATCCCTCGCGCCTCTCTCGCACTTTGTGAGCGGTGCTTAAGCTTCGGTTAGTCACGCATGACTTTGTGCAAGTTTAACACGCCACTTCACTCTGCGTTTCTAACCTCCTGTAAGCCAAGATGAGACTGCCTCTAAGCCATGGTTCCTCTGTAGACCGCGCCCCTGCCTCTGTCAGCCACGCTCCGGCAAGCTGAGCTTTTGACCTCCCTTAAGCCAGACTCTTACCCACTTGCGTCGATTGGAGGCGAAGCTTTCCTGGGGCAATGATGCCCTTGTGTCAGTATACTTCCTCTGGTGTGGTATCGTCCACTGGTGTGACATCCTCCACTGGTGTGACATCATCCACTGGTGTGACATCCTCCACTGGTGTGACATCATCCACTGCGGTGACATCATCCACTGATGTGGCATCATCCACTGGCGCGGCATCATGTACATCTATTCGTCTCAAGTTTAGCACAGTCTTGCTTAAATAACAAGAACAACGAGCATGAAGGGCTTCCTCTCAAGCGTCTAGTACATTTCACCCTAAATATATTGTCCAGAAGTGTTCCCCCCGGCGGTTGAGAGCTGAAAAACAGGTATAAAGAGAGAGAGGAGGAGGTGGACGACTTGGCGTAAACAGGTTGCTAGAGCAGCAGGTGGGTAGATATACCGCGGAAATGTATATGATGAACATTGTTGCGCGCCGCCTCATCTTGTCCTGTTACCCTGGTCAAGCCTCGGAGTGACCAGCCTCCGCACACACTTTTTCCACACACAGCTTGAAAATAATGCTGGGTTGTGTAAGAATTGAAGATATGACGATTTCTTGATTTTAAAGAAACTTGATAAGTTGTTGTATCACCTCAGTAAAGGTATTAAGACTTCAAAAAGACTTGATAAGTAGTCGTATCGTCTCAATTTACTACATTGGTGCGTTTACAGTCATGTGTGAGGGTCGTGGTTGTTTTGTCGTCTCTTGCGAGTCTCTTTCACAGCTTCTATGGTGTAGCCGTAAGTCGTGACGTCATTATAAAAACTGGTTTTCAAATATGCTCTTCTGTTGTCTTTCATGGTTTAGTTACGTTCCTTGCAAGAGGCCGAACAAAGCTTGAAGCATCCATCTGCTCTGCTATGCTCTTTTGTCTGTGAGTGAGAAGGCCTACAGGAAAAGCCTCTACCGTTTATAGAGACTCTGACATTTCGTTCTCAGGTCTAACTCCCTTGGTCTTCTGAGTGCACCTTTCCATAAGTATTTGTTATTTGGTAATAAGCGAGCAAGTGTACGATATGCGTCTCCATTCCCTCTTGGTCTAACTTATCCTCGTACATGCATGATTAAGATGTATGGACGTATACTGGCGTGTGGATCAGCCGGACATCTTCAAACTCGACCAAGTCATGTAAACACATATAGAGTTAGATCGTCCTCACTTGCGAGAGCAGGACTCTGTCTATACAAGGGCGGATCGTATAAGCCCTTTGTATAATCAGAGTAACTACTCAGAAGAGAAGATTCTCCGGCACGTGAACAAGATTTCGATATTTCTTTTTTCTTTAGAATACGTCGCTGTTTGCTCAAGATGGGATTCCAAGATAGATTAGACGTAACGGTGACACCAAGTATTTTGATTGCATGGCATTGCAGAACCACAGAACCTCTAAATGAGATAGGGAAATGTGTGTGTGTGTGTGTGTGTGTGTGTGTGTGTGTGTTTGTGTGTGTGTGGGAAGCCTTTAGAAAGAAAAATTTGGACGAGATTGGGTACCAAATACATTAAACTTATCTGGGTTAAGTCCTCCCCTTTGAGAAAACTTCTCTCAAGATCTGAGCTCACTAAAGTATGTGTAAAGATACGAGATATAGATCAAACAAAGGAAGATGGAGCGGACTTGAAAGAATCGAAGGAATGCGAGGTTTAGTCGCCTGGGGCATATAAGTGACTAAGAGGGTTATGTGTTGAAGGAAGATTGTCACTGATGGAATGGCAGAGGAGGGAAGGGGACAGGATAGAGCCTCCTGGACGATGGTTGATGGCAGAAGGAGACGTCGATCTGTCGACAGAAACGGAATCGAACTTAACCAAAGAGGAAGCTGAGTACGAGAGAACGGAGTTAAGGAGGAGTCTGGAAGAAACGAAGTCACAGAAATCGGACTCTACAACAAAGATAATTTCTTTGCCTTTACCAAGCTAAGAATTCTCGAGCCTTAAACAAGTATGGACTCTGGGACGTAAAGATATATCAGATATGCTCCCTTAATAACAATGAGCTTTGGATCTTCAAGAAATATGAACTCCTAACCCTCAACTCACTGCGTTTGAAAGCAGTGAACTCTTTACCCTTAATTAACAGGTTAAGACTATGGTCGCGAAGCAGGTCTTAACCTTACTTCTCAACAAGGCAACCCTCTCAGCCGTGAAGAAAATGGAAAACCTCTTAAAGTACTCAAAAGACACATTTTTAAGCACACCTCACGTGAAGGAGATGCGAGTTAGTCATGGATCATAATGGTTCGGTCTTGGGTTCATTCTGAGTGAGTGTTCTCGAGCATCACCGGGTGGGCTAATTCTGCCACTTTACAGATGAATGTACTGGACTCTAATTAGCCGTGTGGACTTTCAGGATTTCAAAATACAGCAACTAACTGAAGTTCAAGATAAATGTTATGACGAAGTTGTTAGAAAAAAGTGAACAGGGTGTTGGTTAAGCAGGGAAGTGTCAAATCGTCTTGTAATTAAGACATATCTTGAGATATGGCCTTACAGGAAGGCACAGTAGATGCTTGTGAAGAATAAGTGAAGGAACGAGTAGAACAGGACACAGGAAAGTCTGAGGCAGAAAAACGAAACACACACGAGAGGAAATGAAAATGATAATCGCCACAATGAAGACTAGAGACGTAGATTTGTGTGAGGAGGAATAAGCAAGAATGAAACTAAGTAGGTCGTACACTAAATAAAGGTATGCAGAGCAGTTGTGCCCTAATTAAAAGGTATACAGAGCAGTTGTGCCCTAGATAAAGGTATACAGAGCAAGTGTACCCTAAATAAAGGTATATACAGAGCAAGTGTGCCCTAAGTAGAGGTATTATACAGAGTAGTTGTGCCCTTAAAAGGTGTATACAGAGCAGTTGTGCCCTAAGCAAAGGTATAGGGAGCAATTATGCTTTTAAAAAAGTATACAGAGTTGTCGTGCCCTAAATAAAGGTATACATAGGAAATGTGCCTTTTAGAAAAGGTATACGGAGCTATTGTGCCCTGAATAAAGGTTTTCAGCAACACCAGACTGTGAGGCATGTGGGTGGCTAGGAGTCGCCTTGGCTAGCGTTCATCGGCACCACCACACCACACTGCCGCCACACACCACCACCACCACCGCACCACCTGCCAGTTGTGGCAGTTGTTCGTCGTCGTGGTGTTAATGGATTGGTGACATTAGGACAAGAGATATCATTAGGTCTTCTAATGTTCTCAAGACGTTTCCAAGGTGTTTTTTTCTTCTTCTAAGACTCCCACCTCCCGCTTCCATCTGTCTTCACTCTCTCTTTCTTTCTATTTTTCTTTCTTGGCTTTTTGTCCCCCCCACTTCAATTTTTTTCTCTTTTCCGTCTTTGTCCTCCCTAGTTCTTGTGTCCGTGCATGAATGCCGGGTCTTTGTGTGTTCCTGGTACAGCTCGGAGTTGTGTTACCCCTTTTTACATATTCTCGAATGCGTGTCCTTAACATTTTTTTTTAATGCAGGTTCCAGACTTTTCAAACCTTCGTTGAATTAAGGGGAAAAATATAACTTCAGTAGCGTTTTTATTATGACCTATGGCCACGCAGACGTTCCTCTCGGATTTAGTTCAATTATAGCTCGTTTTAGCTGTGGTTTCGGTGCATTACACATGGCAGCTTGAGAATGGATGTGAGCGAAAAGGGCACACTTTCCCCTCGTCTTCTCCTGGCGCAGCCTCGCTGACGCGGGAAACGGCGAATAGATATGAAAGAACGCAGATTCTCTTCTCCATGATTCTTTCAAATGTTTTACGACTGTGATTCATGAGGGCTGTTCCTTCTGTACCTTACTCAGTTTCTTGAGCTTCACTGTTTGTGTATACACTTGGCAGACCACCCCCACCTCCCAAACCCACACCCACCCCACCCAAGTCTCCCTTAACCTAGTCTCCTCGTTTTTGTCCTCCCCTTCCTCTCGTTGCGTTATTTTTTTCCATCCTTATTCGGTGTGTTTAGTAAATATCATACGTCCATATGTTGCTCACTTTTGTTGCTTGGAGATTTCATAGAATTTTGAGTTAGATTTATCGTGCATAGTAGTTCCTCTCATTACGCAGTGTAGTCGTATTAGTTCTTATCAGGGTATGTACGTGAACCTGCACAACCATTTACCACTGGTATTACCGCAAGACAGGCACCAAGTGTTGTGGGTAAGAGAGGGGTCCATTGTCTGACAGGAATAAACGAGTGAAGTCTAGGTAGCGTACGAAGGTACTCCGTGTCCCATCAGTACACACACACACACACACACACACACACACACACACACACACACACACACACACACACTCGGCTATTGACCCTCATCGAGAGTCTGAACGCAGAGGTGGAGACCCGCACTTGGCATCTTGACAGAGTGGGTGGTTCGTGGTCAGAGATCACAGGATGCACAATCCATTTTTCCCCCCACTTACCGTCACCCATGACCTAACGCCACATTGTTTCTGTTCATCGGGTATTCGATTCGACATCAAGCCTCAATTTTTGTATTCGTGTAACTTATTTTCATTCGAGTGATGAATGGGTTTTTAAGATATCTGAAATTTGTGATGTTTCGAGTTCCTTCGTAGGAGAGATGGTTGCGTGAGCTCAATATTGTTTATGAATCTGAAAACAAATAGTCGCTTCCGAGAAGTTCGAGCCTCCAGTGTAGTCCTTTTGGGTCTGAGATTGATTCCCAGATCATGGTGGTGGAGGTTAAGGTATCTTGAGACTTAGGTAACCAACGGAGTAGCATGTTGGAGAACACAGGTTCGACGTTTAGTAGGAGTGAGTGGTTGTTTGCACGTGATTGTTACGTAGGTAGGTTTTTAAAACCACCTGCTGTATCTTTGGTCAGTTAGGTTGTTACATTGACCTCTCGAATGCCAGGGTCAGTAAAGTCGATCATTGTCATGTATTAACTACCAGTCGAAAAAAAATAATGTTGCACACCTTCTTCAGGTATGCAAGATGCTAGAGCCACACACGCGCTCACTGCGTACATATGGTCCTTGTGTAGTGGAGGGAAATTGAATGGTTTATTCTTATTATTTTATGGATACTATGTACTGTAGTGAAAGCACCAACACCCATGTCACGATGGAATGGTTTCATAATCTCGCTCTTGCGTTCCGTCCCGTCGCAGGAAAACGACTTGTCCAGAGTCCCTTTCTCTCCGCTTATTTCATCGAGTCAGCGATTTAGAATAGCCCCTTGTGTTCTCACTATACAATAGCATCAGTGCATCTAAGAGCGACGTTACATCCCACGCGATCTTAAAGCGTTAACACAACAGCTGTGTTGGCAAGGCCTCTCACTTAGCAAGGACCGAGGTCAGACTACACGGACAAAGACATATGACGTCAAAGACAAAGCTACAGTCATCTCCCACAAGCCATTAACTCTGTCTCCAGTAAAAGATGTCACCTTCCTCCATAAGCAAGCGTGTGTTTACATCCAGGAATATGGGAGTAATGTTTCTTCATGTTGTGTTTGATAATGATGAAGCATCCTTTGTGCTCGTCCATATGGTCAGGTATCATGTTGATTAGGAATAACCGTGGGTAATTGACGTGTTTTGTAGACACCACATCATCCACTCCGACGCATTGCGGCCGCTTTGCCTCCTCCTCCTCCTCCTCCTCCTCCTCCATTGCTGCATCACCGTCCACTGCGTCACAATACAATCCCCAGCATTACCTCACCGTACACTCCCCTCCGCCTCGTCACAATGTAGCCAGTCACACAACACAACCATCAGCTGCGTCACATTATAGCCATCTATACCGTGGATGCGTCTACTGCGTCGTTGTATAGGAGTCCACGTCGATCTGACGTACCGTTTCCCACTGCAGTCTCCTGTACCGCAGTGGCGTTCGCAGCTCAACTCCAGTACCTCATGTGCATCTGTTGCGTCACACTGTCATCTTCCAAGACACGATGGCTACCGCCTGCTGCGTCACATCGTGGTCACCCACGTTCGCACTACCGTCTGCGGCGTCACACTGCCTCTGACCCCCACCAAAGGTGGTGTACACTTTGTGACGGTGCAGATGCCCATACCAAATTAGCGTTATCTACGTCAGAGCACAGCGTACCCAGGCCGCAAAACCTGGGCTTTAGGTCAAGTACCTTTCGAGCAGTGCCATACTGACTCAAGGGTCTTGATACAGTGTTTCGTTTTCCTGCCTTTTGGGGCGTTGGGTCGCAGTGACCTCACGCCCAAATCAGTTTGAGAGTGATACATCCACACTCACGACAGCGGTGGTATCTGGCAAAAGCCTCAGTGAAGTTGTATAGAGAAACGTGTAGCAGTCCCCACAGCTATTGAAGTTGGAGCCGTTCATATTAAACCAAAGAGAGAGAGAGAGAGAGAGAGAGAGAGAGAGAGAGAGAGAGAGAGAGAGAGAGAGAGAGAGAGGAGGGTCATTCGAAGCAATGGCCTTTTACGATTCTTAATCCCTCTACCTCCAATACCTTCCCCACCATGGTCCGCTAGCGGGGTGAGTCCAACTGGTGGGAGAGAACATTGAGGATCGAACGGATGCTATGGACAATGGGACACCACCTCTGGGTTACTGGCCGTCAGAAGGTGAGATGAGGGAGCTGTGTGCGCCCGATCGTCGCAGTTGTGTAGATGATTCGTGTCTCCTCACCACCCAGCTGTCGACACCACCACACACACCTGATGATGAATTTTCCTCGCTACTCAGCTGACTCACAGAGTCAAGATGATGAGTATCTCGTTGACGCCCCCAGAGTCGAGTGGGTGACACGGGAGTCCTCTGGCTACTACTATTCCAGTAGTGAAGATGATGTTGATGACTTTCTTCCCCACTCAGCTGATTCCGCGATAGATATGGTGAATCATCTCCAACAGTCAAGTGGATGATGAATCTCCGTGCTGCTCATCCAACGCCACAGTCGAGCGGATGATATGACCTCTGTCGCTGATTAACTTGACCCCACAGAGTCAAGACACAGGAGGGCGGAAATAGTCGGAAAAAACTGAGGTGAAAATTTGAGAAAATATCAACAGATCGTTGAAAAGTTTACGAATTGTGAGCATTTCTCGAATTAAGAACATTTTACGAATTGTGAGCATTTTACGAATTGTGAGCATTTCACGAATTGTGAGCATTTCTCGAATTGAGAGCATTTTATGAATTGTGAGCATTTTACGAATTGTAAGCATTTCACGAATTGTAAGCATTTTACGAATTGTGAGCATTTCTCGAATTGTGAGCTTTTCTCGAATTGTGATCATTTTTCGAATGGTGAGCATTTTTCGAATTGTGAGCATTTCTCGAATTGTGAGCATTTCGCAAAATTGTGAGCGTTTTGTGAATTATGAGCATTTTTCGAATTGTGAGCATTTCTCGAATCGTCAGCATTTCTCGAATATTCAAAGTCTTCTCTGCAGTTTGAATCGCAAGGAAACCTTCCATAGATGAAGCCTATCTTCTGTGATTTCCTTATTTTTTACTGTTAGATAAGAATCGTCAGGTCTGGTTCTTCCTAGTGCGAGCTGTCGTCGTAATGAAGGTCCGTCAGATATACTGCTAACATGTCACATGAAACATATAGTAACATTTAGTTTTCCGTTTTCTCGGAACCTAACTATTAAGCAGTGCTGTCTTGAGCTTTCGCAGAGGTTAGGCTGTCTCTCGTTTAGTAGTTGATGTATATTTGGTACTCATATAAATGTTGCCTCTCTAGCTTTTTTTGACTGAGTCAACTGACTTTCTTTTCTTGATAATTCTTACAGTAACTAATGCGTTCATAATTGATTATGATTCACGGTCGTTGTTGATTTGTAGTTAAAAGAAAGAAAAAAAAGTATCGACCTGTTAAAACTAAGCTCTACATCTTACTGACCAATCATAACCCTGATAATCAAATATGACGTCACGTGTGGTATAAGGAAGGGGAAACCGGTTTTTAGAAGTGTCGTTGTCCGACTTATCGCACAGGTAGCCAATCACACTGAGGTGAGGGTTACAGGCGACCAATGAATTCTCAGGAAAGTAATATAACATCAGTAGGGGAGTTACTTCCAGACACTAAGGTTCTATTGCACATGCGCAGACCTCAGAAGCTATAAATGCACCAGAGGCTTGCTAAATTGGTTGTCTAATGATCATCATGTCATGACATTTGTCACGTCACGCAAGATTCCAAGAGCTTAGCAAGGACAAGAGGATTATCATTGCCGCAGAGCGAGGAGTGGATTGAGCAAGGATGTGTTGGTGGCGACGCTTGATTTTAAGACATTCACATACACTGCGAGCGAAATGGAACACACACACACACACACACACACACACAAGAGATGGGGGGGGGCCCTGTGAGTGTAAAAAACCCCTTTCCCTGCGCAGTACAAGTAGGTCATTATACACACAGAGTCAGTTTGAGATGCATATTGGCGCCTACTTCTTTTATCAGGACATACTGGAAGACATATTATGGCTCTTTGTCCGCGATAAGTCAGCTTGTGATCATGTAGTGCCGTTGGCTCTTATGTCAGGCTATGTACAACGTCCTAACACTCCCATGTCAGGCTATGTACTACGTCCCAACACTCCCATGTCAGGCTATGTACCACGTCCCAACCCTCCCATGTCAGGCTATGTAGTACATCCCAACACTCCCATGTCAGGCTATGTACCACGTCCCAACACTCCCATATCAGGCTATGTACCACGTCCCAACCCTCCCATGTCAGGCTATGTAGTACATCCCAACACTCCCATGTCAGGCTATGTACCACGGCCCAGCAGTGTTGTGTGGCGTAACAGCAAGCAGGGTAGAACCAGCCGGCCTCCGTCGTGATCTCGGGTTGTGGCGCCCCCCCACTACACAGCCTATTATTATTGCTCTTGGCTCCTCCCTCTAAGCTCAACGTCTTCCGTCAACGCTGGGCGGCAGCGTGATGCTGTTGCAGTGATCACGTACCCTCGACTGCCTCTGATGGGCAGAGAGGTGTGCAGTGGCGTTCATCATTCCGTTTCGTGTACCTGGGTTCCGCCTAAGAAAGATAAGAGAGCGAGCGATGATTCACCGTCGACGAGGCTGTATTTTCATCGCCAGCGGACGGAGAGGCGTACACCAGCATCGGCGAGGACTTTCCCGACCCCAGAGGAGCCCATCTTACCCAGCTCCCGCGTGCAACGCAGCCTCAACCCTACAAGAACCTGCCGGATGAAAGGGGTCCTATGCTCCCATAAGCTATCAGAATCCCTACCCACACTGTAATGTGTCGACGTGGAATGTATATACGAGGTTGTTGTGGACAGTCAATGATGAAGTTGTGGACAACCTTAACTGCGCTTCTGCAAGAGAGGTGTGGTATATGGGCACCAACTGATTCAAAGAACGCTTAGTTAGAGGTTATGATTAGCAAGCCCTGCCTAACATCGGAGGCCAAATGGACTCCCCTCGCTACGCCTTATGAAATGCTGCATTTATAACACCAAAAAAAGCCGTAATGTACTGTCCATTGTTCGTCCATGCAAGGCATCTGCGACGCACGGAGATCCTCTCCAATCTGCCAACATAGCGAGAGAAACAGATCTTCCTTCATTTAGACATACGTCGGGGAGATGGTGTGTGTGTGTGTGTGTGTGTGTGTGTGTGTGTGTGTGTGTGTGTGTCCAGTGTGTTAATCCTGTCCAAAAATACATCCCCCCCCCCCGGTCACACTCCTCCCGAGTCAACAACCAGCACCATCATCGATGAAACCCCCCAAATAAACATCTGCAAACAAAAGCAAACCTTTTAGCGCAAGGGACAAGAATCTCTCTCTCTCTCTCTCTCTCTCTCTCTCTCTCTCTCTCTCTCTCTCTCTCTCTCTCTCTCTCTCTCAAACACAACACAACAACATCTTTGTTGGAACTCAAGAATGCTTTTCGCCTTCCCGGCCGCCCCGCCCTCCCACCCCGGAGTTCCCTCCCCATCGGCCTGCCAGCACGTTGCCCCCTGGCATATTAACGGAAGGCATATCCACACGTCTCAGTAACGCTCGTCTTTCCTAGATTTAACAACTCGTTCTTTTCTTCGGCTCATCTCCTGCCGTCATCTGTCTCCTTATTAGCTACAGATACATGAGTATTCTGGAATATTATGACATAACGAACACTGTCGCATGACGCACTGTGGATCCATAGCCTCTACCCAAAACAAATAGAGATTGCGTGGGACTCGAGTCTATCTGTCGGACCTATATGGGCTCAACAGGATTCGTCAACTGGTAGAGAGTATCCAGTCAAACGACGTCGTCATTTGTCACCCGGAGAAGCGAGATACAGTCATCTATTACAAACAGAGGGATGAAAAGGATTCATATCGTCTAAAAGAATGATATAATCAGAACTTCAGAGCGTCGCAAGACACTGTGAAATGACACAACAAAGCGAAAGGAACACAAATAACAAGTGTCAATCTTACATGCTTCCTTACGACCCTGGTGGGTTACGTGAAATTATGTTCAGTGTCAAAGAAATACTGACTTGTTGAGATCTAAGTAAAGTTATTAGCCGGAAAATCACCCTGGGCTACGTCCAATGGAAAATATATTGATAAGAGCGCTATATTGAGCGTGAAGGTTTATATATTTGAAAAGATTGGAGTCAGAGTTCTTTATATAGAGTTATGTTTTGTGACTAAAATGTTGACCAGACTGAATCCAAGGAACTGCTCCCAGATAAGAGAATCTTCGCTTCGTGATAAGTCCAAGGGCGTGATGAATTATTTTATACGTTTTCCCCAACAAAATCCATTATTTTATACGTTTTTCTCAACCAAATCTATTGTTATACTTTTTCCTGAACAAAATCCATTATTGTATACGTTTTCCTCAACAAAATCCAATTTTTATACGATTTCTTAACAAACCCATTATTGTATGCGTTTTCCTCAATCCTTCCCTACTTTCCTTTAACATTTTCCTTATCTCTGGTTTTTCTGTAATCCTTTGTTATATACTGTAGTGAACTGTTTATGTAGGCTGAACAGTGCAGCACTCTTCTGCTAAAGGAACCCCTTTGTAAAAGAAGTTTTGGGCGGCAATAGAACCTCTTACTTAAAAAAAAAGGAGAGTAAATGCTGGAAATGAAATATCGTGTTGGTTGGACTCTTATTACATGCATGGTCTGCCCTGGTAATTAGTTTAGGTCCGGTCATTAATGTTTAGAGATGCCGTCAGGGCATTGCTAATGAGTCTTGAGGATTGTGGACGAGTTCGCTGGTGCTGCATGGGGGGGGGGGAGTCCAAAATTTTTCGTCGTCCTCTTTCTTCTGCTGAGAGCCTGAGTCCGCGTTTTTCTTTAATCATAATTTATACTTCATTTACGTCAGCTTTATCAGATGACTGATATGTGTAAATGAAGGTAATCTTATTATGCGTTTCGTCTAGAGACTAATGAATTGTTTTGGGGTCATTGCAGACCCATAGTTTACACCCCCACGAAATAATTACCACCCGCAGCCGTGGTGGTGGTGGTATGCAACGCAGCGATGCAATATATATTCGACCCTTTTTTATCAGATTAGTAAAACACCGTGAAATATTAATGCAATGTAATTACAACGTAATGTAATTCTCGGTCGTAAAGTAATCGGCTCTCCCTGACTTGTTTCGGGAAGTGTTTTTTTTTTTACCTCCTTCCTCGTGCAAGTTTAGCACACACGACCCTGTCGTTAACCTTCGTGAGCTACGGGGTAACTGCTGAAGTTCTGCATGACCCGTCTGGACTTGAGGATTCTCCTGGCGAAGAAGGGTGTCGAGAGCTCGTCCTGGCTGCGTTTTAGACCCCGGAGACATAATCTTATGCACCGAATCTGGTGTCGATGCAAAAATCTTGAGTCCTTGTCTTTATGATGAGTCAACTCGCTGGAAATATATACTCCGAGGATCCAAGGTGTATTTCAAGTCCATTTGTTTTCATTTTAAAATGCCTTAAAATGCAGTCGGAAGCTGGGAGCTTGTGTGTGTATATTTCCACAGAGTTTACTTAAATCAGTGGTTCACATGGTACTTCCAGACACAGACAATCATGGCCACTCTCGTGTACAATACACCAAGGTACTGGCGACGCCTTACGTGTGTATTCACATTTACGCAATTATATGTGTGATTTAAAGTCGGTAGTTTTTTGATGATTAAGTGTATTACAGTAAGTAAAGTAACATATACACATAGATACAGTGATGTGCTACGAACTAGGAACGTGAAACAAAGCTAGAACACACACGCCTGCAAAACATCAGACATAAACACTAAGCAGAATGTATATGAATAACACTAGGAAAGCCACTGAGGAATGTTTGAGTCAACTGGGTTACTTATATTCCTAGTAGAGTCGAGGAAGCCGGTATGGACTGTCTCACTAAGCCACAGCCTGGCGAGACAGAAAGATCAGCGAGATATAAGGAGAGATATAAACAAAAGGGGGGAAGAGTTATTGATGACGCCATATTCATGTAAAGAGTCTTTGATGTTTGCCCTAAACTGAAATTCGTCTGAAATATTGTTACAGTAGTGTGTGTGTGTGTGTGTGTGTGTGTGTGTGTGTGTGTGTGTGTGTGGTAGTGCAGGAGGTCTTTTACATGGAGGGAAAGGTACGCAGGTGGCTCAAGCAGGCTTGACATAGTCATGAAGTTGTACCTCAGACCTTCAGTGACCGAAAGACAGCCTATGGAAGGCCTTATGTGTTCTATCTTCTGCTTGTGCTGTGCCTATGGCAGATGATCGTAAAACTAAACCTTAAATTTAATGCTGATTGGCTCTCATATCGTCCAAGTCTTCGTCTGTCCTTGTGTAGTGATGAGTGATCGAGAATCGCGACCTTCGCGCAACGGGTGGTTAGTGAAGGTGCCGGCAGCACTGGCAGTGGCCAGGCGGGTGGGTCACCAGGCCTCCTCCAGGTTAACTTTGGTGACGTGGTCATCGTCCTTCGCGACGTCCTTCTTCTTGCTAGTGAGCGCTTGGCGACGGCTGCTGCACTCGTGCACCGCCATGATCAGTACCCTGCAGGAATAGTGAATACATCAACAACTGTTGTGGGGTTTTTAATACATCACGCCTGTTGTAGTGTTTGAATACATCAACAACTGTTGTAGGGTTTTTCTCTTAGGGTTAAGTCTATTGCTGGACGTAGTATAGAGGTTTGTCTTCGTCATTCGTGCTTATCGACACGTTACAAAGGACTAGATACCTTTTATATTTACGCTTTTTTACTTAAGGACAACCACAAACATACAACCACATATAAACATACATCGAGATACTCAGAAAATGCGAAAATATGCACACACTGCAGGAAGTTCAAATACCCATATGGTTATATAGTCTCGTTGCATCGGATGACTTCGATAAGGAATTCAACATGGAAGATTTTTGTCTCCTGGACAAGAAAAACCACTCAGTCCCCATCCGCGAAGGACCTCTCCGTCCCATTCCCGAAGAACCTCTCCTTCCCATCCTCGAAGAGCCTCTCTGTCCCATCCTCTGCTCTCCAGAAATCAAAATGTTTCACTGAATCCAAGACTTCGTTTGTTCCTTCTGTCGTAGTGTCAAGATGATGGCCGCGTTCTCTCACTCAAGTGAGTTTACACACTCCACTGTTATCAGCTCCATCCCGAGCCCATGCCTTGAGACTTGACTGAGATTAAACTGACGTTCCAAGACCGTAGATTGTCGACCATGGACCACTTGCACAGTGAGAGTGTATGTGGTCTTAGCATTATCTTTAACACCTGAAGAAGGTGGTGAGAAATTTTCGGTTGGTGAATGTAGATTACGTTGACGGTCTTAATGACCCCTGGCATTCGATAGACCTAAAGCCCAACCAACCAACCTGGTCGGCCTAATTAATTTCATATACTTCAACCTTAAAAAAAAAAAGGCAAAGAGCCTTTGAAGCTCTCACCTTCGTAGACTTCACAATGGATCCCTGGCTTAGTAAACCCAGGACATAATCGTCCACAAAGCCGTCAGACTTTGAGATGCGAAGGATTCTCATTCCACAGCTCACAGGCTTCCTCAGTGAATGGTCTCAGGCTTCGCGTTTATGATGGGAAGAGGAGGCCCATCCCCGCCTTTCAGCCACGCTCGCTGTGACGTCTCTCAAAGACCACAAAATGTAAGGGCCTGTATTCCTCGGTCCCTCCTTGTTAGTGTGGTGTCGCGATGAATACACCAGATCGACTTGAACTGCGGCGAGGATTCTGCCAGTGATGCTAGTGTTCAAAGTAGCTCTCTCTCTCTCTCTCTCTCTCTCTCTCTCTCTCTCTCTCTCTCTCTCTCTCTCTCTCTCAATATCTACTCCGCGACTACTTTTAAGATAATCTTTTTTTCTACCACGTGCAGTAAATGCCTTATACTTCTTCAAAGCGCACTCACTTCTTTTGGTGGAAAGTTGTCCTCAGTTTTTTATATATATATTTTTTTCTTTGACTTGATTACCAAGCAAGATTTCTAAAGGTTTCTCTGGTCGTATCCCGAGCGTCGTTTGTGCTCAGGACGGGTACACAGAATACCCTTAGTCACCGGAGAACCGCGTTTGTCACGTATCTCCCTCTCACAGGACGGAACATCTCGCATCTCCCTCTTACAGCAAGGAACATCTGATGCTGGGATGTGCTGCCACACACTCTCCTCGTATAATGTAATATTGCCATTGAAGGTTCACAGTATTAAGTCATCTGTTAATACGAAGGGGAGAGATTGCCTGGCAGGATTACCAGCATTCGAAACTCCAGCTCATGTTTAATTGCTTTTAAAGTTGCGTGTTTTTCCCTTTTTTTGCGTGTGTGTAACCATGTAGGTAAGAATGAGGAAGGATGGTAGTGTTTTCCTAGGCGGCTGCTGTCTACAACCTACTGACACGGAGGCTGCAAGATGTTTCCGGCCATCACTTCAACTTTCCTATGTCGTGAGGGTAGTGCTCTGGTCTTTAGATTAATATTCTAGGTATCAGCTGAACCTGATATTCACTCTTATCCGATTTTGACGATAACAAGTCCCCGTCGTTTTACTATGCCCACTGGTAGATATCAAATATCGACATGTGACACCATAGATTTATACAGTACTTGACCCGAGTTAGCTACCCCTTAAGGAGGAAGGGAAAGAGGTGAATATAAATAGAAAAGTAAAACCTGGCCATTGTAGCCGGAGTTGGCCCTGATGTGGCCAGACCTTAGTACATGCCTGACAACTGTCAAGCAAGTCGGGAAAGTAAGGCATGGGACGTCAGAGTCTTTTATGGGTGATATACCTTTAATGCGCCACGTCCCATCACCACATGTTATTACACCTCATCCGAGGGGGCCTCCATCGGAGGAGCTGAATCATCATACCGACAGTGGACTTTGTCGTCACTTACCCTAGCATTGCGGTCCCTGCAACGGCGACGGTGACGAGGAGGATGCGTTGGTTGAGGATCACGTCGCTCTTGATCTGCATGACGGCCCTACCCAGCTCGTCCAAGTCCTGCGACACCTCCGAGGCCACGGTCTTCCTCTCCATGGGAACTTCTCGCACGGGCGTCACCTTGGCGGCGGTGCTGTGGGGCTCCTCCGCCGTAGACTCGTGAGTTGTGTACGCAGACGCGGCCGTCGTCGGCAGAGCCTGGCGACTGAGCTGTAGGTGTATTGTGGTCAGAGTAGGGCTCGCAGACACGGCCTCTTGCCTCAGCAGCGGCTCTGGTGATTCCTCGCTCACTGGCTCGTTTTGGTCCGGGGAGAAGTGGTGAGGTAGTGAGGATATGGTTGGTCCAGGGGTCAGTGCCTGTTCTGTGGTAAGCTTTGGCTGAGTCGAAGGAAACATCGTCCACGACAGGAATTAAAATTTCATCTTTAACTCTTGCATTCTTCTTGGGCTTGCGATTTTTCTGTTCTTCCTCCTCTCATTCCTCTTCCTATACTTCGCCTCCTCCCTCTCTTCCTCTTCTTGCAGCAGACGTTCTCCCATCACCCTGTTCGTCTTCCTCTGTCTCCTCCTCACCTTCATATAAATACCAGTCGGCAATGTGATCCGTGACAAGCTGAACGAGAGCATTTTTCTGGACGCACTTAGATTCCCTGTCGTCGTTTATGTTGCAAAGACAGAGTTCGTCGCACCAATAGGCTTGTCCCTCCAGCAACCACTCGTCGCTCTTCAACTCTCCGATACTTGTGTCCGCTGATGCCATCAGCTCATACAGCTGCGTCCACTGGAAACACTGCACCTCCAGTTGCGTGCCGACGCGACACATGCACAGAGTGTTGCACCAGTAGACTCCATCCATCACGCTATGCCTTGGTTCGGCCCAGGCACGAACCAAACACCAGGCTGCAAGCACTTGTAAGATCCCTCGCATCTTGCCCACGAAAACACGAGTTGAACATTTCCTCAAACGTTTCTCGTTGGTATTGGGAGGCTCGTCATTTCATGAGCTGGTGTATGTGTGTATGTGAAGCGTGCTAGTGATAGAGGAGATGTGCGGATTCTGAGGGTGAGCGAATCAGAGAGGCCGTGACCACTGGGTGAGTGGCTAGCCCGCTACTGGCTTAAGAACGCCCGTGGTGCACCGAGAACCCCTTCTGTCTCTCTGAGGTAGACACTCCCTCCCTCACGATCCCTCCCTCACTGCACATCTTGGGGGTAGACGCTTCCTCACGATCCCTTACGACTCATCTGGCCACTGCATTTAGCAGTTACCTCCCTTTTTTTTCGTCACTTCTTAGAACTGGACTGATCGCTCAAAAACACATCATCATTGGTGTGTGTGGGTGGGTGGTTGGGTGTCTTACGTGCGCAGGTGCATTCCTCATACTGATAGTACAGTAATAGTGCTGCACAAGTTGGTCACTTGTATAACGGTAACGTATTGATCGCCAGTAGCAGTGGTTCACGTAGACGATCACTGTTATAGCATTAACGTATTGACCACCCTGAGAACGGGTGCTTCTATGTAGCATATGTTCCAGCAGAGCTCAGAGGAATCTGACAAGAGATGGCCTGACAAACGACACGGAAATCAGAGATCAAAGACAGACAGAGACGAGCTAATGACTAAGGAAGCCCTTTTGATATGAGTATTTTCGACTGTCCTGAAGAGACAAATGAAATGCATTGTTCCCGGCCTTTACAGCCAGCCAGCAGCTCCCATGCAAGGGTTCAGTAGAGCACGAGTAACATACCCTGCGGCTGAAAGGAAGACGCCATCATCGCTCTTGCTACGTTTGCGTCCGCCATAGCAAACGACCTAACCATTCTCCCATCAAAGTCCTTGTATGCATGTAGAGCGTGTATGGTCTTCTTAAAGATTTTACCACAGTCATCTTCAAGAATGGAATATTTGTAGAATGATACGATTAGTTGCCAAGTACCACAAAACCAGTATGTGTATGTGTCTTAAGTCAACGGTTGGTCCCGAGCTGTCAAGTCTCTGTGAATCGCCTGCTGGTGTTGGAGCAGAGAGCTTCAGCTGGAATCAATGAAGGGATTGCGAAAGGCAAAAGTCCCATGTCGCACTAGATGTGCGTCGATGCAAAACCCATAATGCCATGTGATATCCCTCCACACACTTGATAAACTTAATCACAATTTCGCCCCTGACAGCTTCTCTTGCCTGTACACGCCGCGAGTCGTCCATTGTTTTGCGAACTTGGGTGATGACGAGTTATCTCCACGGGACAGTGTGTTAGGGAGGCGGATGCCAAAGTCTGGCGATATCTTTTGGGTATGTGGTCAAATGTATCGTTTGGTTGTGGTAGATGACGGTGGGAGGACGAAGTTTGGTGAGATCGGTCCTCACAATACACATTGTTGTGAGGCAGTGTGGAAGGAACGGTTGAAGGAAGTGTGAGGGAGGGAGAAAAAATGTTGCTAGAGAAAAAAAGAGACACTACGAACAGAAAGGCTGTGTAAGGATGGGAAAAGGAGGAAAAACAGTTTAGGATAACGAGGAAGAAAGTATAAAAAGGGAGGAGAAAGGAGGGTAGGAAGAATAGGGATAACGGTGAGAAGAGGAGGGAGGATAGGAGGATGAAGATCGAGAGAGGTGGAAGATTAGGATGAAAAAAGGTGATGATAAAAGGAAAAGAAAACAGGAAGAATATGAGCAAGGACAAGGATATATGGCGGGAGAAGAGGATAAGAAAGTTTGTATGTAGGGAGAACGTGTGAAGCTTGAAGAGAAAAGGTACAAGGGAAGGTAGAGGAGTTTGGAAAGGACAAAGGGACGGAAAAAAGGGAAAGAACAGGAAGAAAGGTTACAGGACAGAGATGTTATGGCGTCAGAGAACACCTTTTTGAGGATTTCAATCCGAATGGAAGTGATACTCGTATAACCTATCTGTGCCCGTCTGTAGTCTCCGTTTGTGGCGTCTCACAACCCATATATGGTTGGCGTAAACAAAAATAAATGCTTAAAGTCGTGTTGAGCATCAGGTAAACTTACTCATCTGACAACTCACGTTGCAGTGGTACTGACACCATCTGTTGGTCTCGAGAGAATCTGTTTTCAGACGTCTCTCCTGTAAGCTACAAGTGTTTATGAATCACTGTTGGGTAGAGTATGTACAAAGATATTTTGTATATATATATATATATATATATATATATATATATATATATATATATATATATTATATATATATATATATATATATATATATATATATATATATATATATATATATATATATATATACACCCACACACACACTCTGTCGGTCAATAATGTATATATACGACGTCCAACAGTGAATGCATTTCTGTCTGGCCTCCCAGTCGTCAGTAATACATTATGGAATCCATTATGTATGAAATGTATCTGGCTGCCCGTAGTGAATGAAGTATCTGTTGCGTTCACTGGTGCATGAAGCGTGACCGTCATCCAACGCTGAGATAAATAATGCGTCATTGCATGGCCTTTATTGACGTGTAGAGACTGCATGACCATCAGCAGTAAGTGAAGAAATCCAGGGCCTCCACGAAGGAGAATATATAGGATGCAACACAGAGGGATACTAAAATGTCAGCTAGGAAAGGTGCACGACCGGAGACCTGGCAAAAAAGGAATGGTGAGTTTGTTGTTGTGGGAGGGAGGCTGTCTGGCTGGCTGTGGTGTAGATGATCCTGCCCAGAACCATATACACCCCACTTGGGGAAAGCCCTGAGCACAATAACCCCCCCACCTCCTCTCTCTCTCTCTCTCTCTCTCTCTCTCTCTCTCTCTCTCTCTCTCTCTCTCTCTCTCTCTCTCCCTTCCCACCGCTGAAGAAGAGGGGTCGCGCCGCTCTATGACGAATCGTGGAACTGGGAAATATCATTAATGGAAGTTCCTTTTAAAGATGAAATGGAGTATTTGTGGCAGGGACACAAGGGATTAGGAGGAGGACTCTGGTAAAAGAATGTATTGAGTATCTGACTGGAATGAGGACATGGAGGTGACAGGATCGCTCTTCTGAATCTAGTTTTCCAGATACAGATCATTAGTATTTGACTTTCACCAGAGGCGTGTGAATGTAAAGTTGACTTCGCGTCTTCATTTAAGTAATGGGGAGAGTAGATTAACTCGTCTCTTGTTGTGAATTGAGTGCTACGTGAGAGAACTCGTGGAGGATAATGTTCAGGATATAGATAACGTGAGGAACAGAGGAACGAAGAGATAGAATGAGATGCTAACGGAGGAGTGACACAGCTAATGGGATACCGTTGTAGTGGACATTACATGGGCAACAGGCATCTAGGTTCCATAGGATTTGGACGATTGCGTGTAGGAAGTTTGCGTCGGGAACAAGAGCCAGGCGAAAACATTTCCTGATTTCCATGTGGGATTTGTTTCTTCTTTCAAGGCCAAGAAGGGACTGCAAGAAGGCGAGGAAGACTATGAGCAGGGAAATACCTCAGTACAGTTTTCGTATAAGAGGTGAGGGAGAGTCAGAGGTGAGGAAGAAAGAGCTGGCATTAGAGAGAGAAAAAGAGCGAGAGAGATACGTGTACGATGAATGACTCATCTCTGAACAGCCTCCAGCTTGGGGATTATCCTAGACAGTGTAGCAGCGACACGTTCAGTGGGTGCGTCCCTCTGTGTGTGTTGTGGTAGCACATTTACTCCCTCGTAATCCCGCAAGGATTCACAAAGGAACCAAGCTTTTATTTCCGGTCGGAGTTGCTATGCCTCGCCCTCTCTTATATTTCATGTCATTAATTTTTTGTAAGATTAAAGAAAAGTTGATAGTGATATCTTCAGTCGTCAGAAAGTTTATCGGCAACCAAGTGTAAGCCATTCTTTTCGTAATCAGGTTTCATGGTGAAAGGTGAATAAAAAGGGATAAAGAAAATAGCCTACGAAAAGGTATATATAATTTTCAGGATGAATATATTGGATTGCCTTCCTTCACTTGCATATGGACTTCCTGTTCGGGAAGGGAAAGTGTGCCAACGTTATCTGGTCAGGCATCTGGCACCGTAATACTGGTGTGGGTTTGGTATGATTCATGGATATGGACATTCGTGCTCATATTCCTCAGTCGTATGTCCTCCTTACTTGCCACTAAGCTTGGTAAAAAGCTGCATCTGGTTACCGGACATCATGACTGCCTTCTTGAGACTCACTGATACCGAAGATAAGACAGAGAGGCATTCCATTATAATGGAATGCATCATCTTGAGTCTTTCTTTACTCATCCTCTCCTTATGTATGTCCGAACGATATCAGCACAACCTCTGTCAAGTTCTCTCATTCAGACTGAACCTACTACCGACTCTCTCTCTCTCTCTCTCTCTCTCTCTCTCTCTCTCTCTCTCTCTCTCTCTCTCTCTCTCTCTCTCTGTGTGTGTGTGTGTGTGTAAGCCAGTAATACGTCAGTAAGGTGCCAGATGCTCGGCCAGACAACGGTGACACGATTTCATTGCGACACGGGAAGAAGAGCCGTTAGGTAGGTGTTGGAAGGCACACTGTTCATATATTTATACATTTTCCGTTCTTTTTTTTTTTTCCCTCGCCCTAGATATATTTTCTCACTTATTTCGGACCTGTGCACCAACTCCGAATGGGGAAGATGCAACCTGGTTAAATACAACGGTGCAATGAGATATAGATCGCTGTGTTTCCCTACACCTGACTCATTTCCTGCTTTCAAACCAGGAAGTGCTACCCATACCACCCCGTGTACAGGGCTTCAGCAGTTTCAAGGGCTGCGTGTTTCAAGTGTGATGTAGTAGGGTAAGGGGGGCTCCTTTATTACTTTTTTTTTTTGCTTTTTTTTCGTCAGTTCGTAGTTTTATCACCTGTAGGTGGAGTCCAGGAACATGTTCTCTCTCTCTCTCTCTCTCTCTCTCTCTCTCTCTCTCTCTCTCTCTCTCTCTCTCTCTCTCTCTCTCTCTCTCTCTCTCTCTCGTTTGGCTGTAAAGCTGTGCTTGGTTGCTCTCCAGCAGCATTTCCCCAGCTCCCGTCACCTTCTCTCTTGTATTTTTTTTTTTTTTTACGTTCTTTTCCCTTCCTGCTCTTCTCATTTTTCCCCTTCTTCCCCCTGCATCATCGCACCTATCTCTTTTCCCTCTCCTTCTTGTCCCTTACCTGTCCCTGCTCTTCTCCTATCATCTTTCTAATTTTCTCTCCTTTAGTTACTCTTTTCTTCCCCTTGCTTCTTCCTTACTGTCATCACGTTCCCTTCCTTGCCCTATCTTTCACAGTCCCACGTTTGTGTGTGTGTGTGTGTGTGTGTGCCGTGTAAACTGCTGTGTGTTTATCTGGTGCGGGTCGTCCCGGTGCCACACAAATGTAGGTCGTCAGACCAGTGGCGTTCTCCTTCCTCTTTCTAACTCGTACGTCACGTCTGTCTGGTGAACGCGTCGTGGTGTGTGTTACGTGGATCGTCCGCGCTGCTTGTATCTTCATCCCTGTGGTCAGTTTGCTCCCACCGGTCAGTATATTTCTTCAGGGAGATGTATTGGGCATTTGAACGTGAAGGGAAGAAGATTCCTCAAGTAATCGCCCGCCTGACACGTCTGAAAAGTTAGATTCTTGTTTTTCTTGCTTGGTCTGTGGTGCGTGTCACCGACTAAGGCTGTCACCTTTGCTTTTTTAGTCGTATTTATCGTGCACTTCATAAACACGGAACAAAATATTCTCTAGTAGAAAAATCATTATTTTGTTTTAACATGCAAATCAACCGGTAGTTTCAGGTACCATAACCAGTGGTTAAGGTCTAATTGCAGGAAAGTTGTAGGACCGTAAACTACGAGATTATAGAACTAGGTGATGTATCTTTTAAACCGTGTGGAGACCCACTCGACCTCGCGTTGATACAAGTCCGTACTCAATCGCGAATTAAAACTGATGGTTCTGTGTTACAGCTGGTGTACGGTCACTCGAACTCGTGTTTATGTACGTTGCAGGTATTGTACAGTCACTCGATCTCACGTTGCTCTGTGTTGCAGGTAGTGTACGGTCTGAACACCCGCGGGGAGGAGCTGGAAGCACAAGTGGGTACGCTGAAGGAGGCAGAGGAGAACCTGAGGACGGCCAACGCCGAGCTCCAGCACCGCGCAAGCCACTACAAGACTAAGGTCAGTGCTCTGGTCACACCTGTAGTGACGTGTGAGGGATTTAATCTGTCCGCAAGAACTTAGTCAGTCAGTCTTACTCAGAGGTTCCCAGTGACTTAATAGGACTCTCTTAGTCACTCAGTCTTACTCAGAGGTTCCCTGTGACTTAATAAGGTTCTGTAGAGTCCCCAGATCTGATAGATTGATAGTGATACTCATTGTTTTTATTTTCATGTATCTAGAGATAGATTCTCTTGTGGGTAGACCATGCCATTGATGTCTATACTCCTATGATATTGTATTTTGAATACATGTGTGTTTTGCCGACATTCTCGTAAATATTTTGTGTGAAGAAGAGGAATGAATGAATAGATATGCCGAGGCAGATGATAGCTGTCCTTCACAACAATCCTTTTGAAAAGAGCTTTCGAGAATGCACTGTCTGAGAGAAAACCTGGAATCTTATCCTCATTCAGTTGATGAGAAATAGGAGTGCGACATCTGCAGGAACACCTATCTTACCTGGGATATGATTTGGATGCAATACAGTGTTTGGTATGTAAGCCTCACTGTCAAGATGTATATCAGAGAACCTTCGTCAGAAAACGCCAGTTAAAAACAAACTCTTTGAGAGAACTTAGGGTGACTTGACCTCATACACCTCAAGTAAAGTTGCACAACATTGTCCATAGCGCACATACTGAGTTAGGTCAGGTCCTACCCAAAAAAAAAGTCCCCTTGAGTTTTTAACAAAACGAGACAAGTTCTCCTGTCTTATGAATATGCATCTGTCGTGGTGATAGAACATTGGGAATGTGTTGGTTGAGCGTGTGTTGGTTGATTGATTGGATATTTATCTAGGCTTTAGCCTCGTCATCTTCCAGGCTTCCTCGTCAACTTTCAGGGTTATCACGACCGCCGAGGTCAACTTACAACAACCATTCGAAAAGTCTTTAAACACCTTCTTCAGGCGTCGAAGAAAATGTTTAAGACCACGGAAGTTGGAAAGTTTGCATTGGTTTTAGAAAAAAAAAAGGTGGGGTTGGGGGTCGGGGTGGAGGAACTGGTATGCAAAAAAGATGTGGTGCAAGTAAGTGAGCCAGGAAGAGAGACCTGTGTGAGAGAGACTGAGAGAGACTGGGTGAAGAGTGGCTGGAGAGGGTGAGAGTATATGACCCGCGACAGTGATGATTTATGGAAACTGAAGAACGATTAGAAACTGCTGATATTTAACCAACTGAAGAACATGTCTTCATCTCCAGAATCGAAAGAACTGAAATATCCTAAAATCCAGTGACTCTTTAAGAATCTTAATGATAAATATTCAGAGCTTAATCATCAACATTAGTGAAGTGGCAGTGACTTTGCAATATTATGTACATATTCAACGAAAATTGTCGAGGATTAATTTGAGGTGTAATTTTGATCATCAAAAATCTTTCATTCATTCTAGTGCTTTTGAATATATTCCGAATAGGGAAGTCCATTCCACCGACCAAAGATGAAACAAAATACTTTAATATGAGAAAACTTTTTTTTACAAGATTAACTTTCTTCGACAGTATGAGTCTGAGATAGTGAAGCTACGGGAGCTGGAGGCCCAGGCGGGACAGGTTCATTACTGGAAGATGGAGTGCGAGAACCTAAAGCGACGGTAGGTAACCTTCTCTTGGTTAGTGTTATCATTTCCTGAGTATACGATTCGCCTCAGCAACTTAAAAAACCAGTTTAAACCCTCAGTCATCTACTGTTTTGCTTCTCGTTCATCTTCTTTCAGATAGTTACAGACATTATGAACTTTGAGTTAATCTGCAGTTACACAAACAGCTAACACACTGTAGATAAACAGATAACACTAGATAATGTTTGCTGTCAGGGAGGTAGTTTTCCCTCTGTCCAATCTTGGCAGGTCCTCTAGCTCCATAAATAGCACCGTTTACACAATCGCTGGAATCCCTGCCTCAACTCTCAGTTGCGTCAGGTTACTCTCATTGCCGAAGAGGGAGAAGAAAAAAAGAGTAGGCGACAAGACAGTGCCCATAGGAACACCACCTGTTTATAGAAGAGGGAGATGTGGCACCATCCTGCATGCATTTCTCTTACGTTTTGTCAATAGTTTCTTTAATCATCCAGTTGGCGCCTCGCTTTCACCCCTCCTTTTCACAGGTTTGAGTTGGAGGGCGGCATCATGGGCGGGGCGGATGTGCGGGCGGTGGTGGCAGCCGCGCGGGAGGACACGGACCGTGCAATACGGAGGGAAAAGGCCCTCTCTTACGAGCTGGACCAGGCACGCCAGGCTATCAACAATCTCAAGGTACACCCTCGACTCGAGCTCTGCGTGGTGGGTAGGTGGTAGGCCCACACTGTATAGACGACTGCAAATGATACGTGCTGTACACGCAGGTGCATGTATATATATGTATGTTGGATTTGATGGATACTGACTGCAGAGTGGGTATGGAAACCACAAAAATTGTTGCATATATTGACTGCCTACAGGTCATGTCATGACCTACTATAAACATAACGTAATGCATGAACGTCTGTTGGTTTTATGAAGGTACGAGTAGAGAGCTACGTGGGTTGTGTGTACGTGGTATAAACAGGACGTGAGGAGGAGGTATTGCATGAGATAATACACACGTTAGTCGTTACGATTAAAGACATAACGATAGAACCTTACACAGACCCGGAAGTGTATGCAAAAACCTATCATCAAATACGGGTTAAGGCAGATGAAATCATAGTTCTGTGCATCCATTAATGACGGGGGGTTTTCATTTAACAGTCACTATTGAATGAAATTTTAATTTGAATATTTTATTTTTTTAAGTATGAATCAGATTCTATCTTTATAGCTTTTACTCGATACAACAATATACATCCATATGTTGATGAACGTTGGACATGGCCTTTGTTTAAAATGTATATACAACTCGTATGTAATGATTTGAGGTGTGATTTGCCTCTCACAGTCCATTGCCATTACATCCAGTAGCAACATACGTACATCCGTATATTTGAAATGATTTGATCATAACGTATGATTCAACAGAATCCTCGTCATTTGTGAGTACTGCATTATTCGGGCCAAATTATTTTTATACAGTTGGTATTCTGTATGATGCAGTTGTATCTCTCTTCTGTAACTGGATGAAGAATAGGAAAAATTTGCGGTGATTTAGGTTTTAAAAAATTTCTTTCAGTATCTTAATTACGAATTTGTTTATGTATACAGAGAGAGAGAGAGAGAGAGAGAGAGAGAGAGAGAGAGAGAGAGAGAGAGAGAGAGAGAGGAGAGAGAGAGAGTCACTCATTTCAAGGGAGTCCACTCTGTCCCAGCGACTGATTGCAGCACAGCCTTGAAGCTGCAGGGGCTCTTTCCTCAACACAACACCTTGCACCACCACACTAAACCATCCCTTTTACCCACCACACAGTATGTCTTGCTCAACCACGCCACGCAACGCCTTACCCACCACACTGAGCACGCTACGCACCAGACTGCACGACACCAGGGTGAAAACACTTACAGAATACCTTGCTCACATACCCTGAACATTTGCATTCTCATATCGTGACTTGGGAATGTAATTTTGCACCACGGTGGACTAGAGTGTTGGCAGAGGGCTATAGATGGTTGCCCGGCCGCGTGTATATTGCTCTCTGGGGTTCCATTTGTGCTGGCGTTTGACGTGGGATTACTCTTAATTCCATCATGTACTGCTGTTGTACAGCCGTGTGTGTGTGTGTGTTACGGGGAAAAGAGTTTTAAACTCGTGTTGCTCAGTCTTAAAACTTGTATGTATGTACCAGGTCTTTTTTCCTGTTTGTGTACACACACACACACACACACACACACACACACACACACACACACACAGATCCTAGCTTAAGCCAGGTACCCGGTTATCGACCAACCCCATGTTGAGAATGAACAGTTGTGTTCTTAGATGTGTGTCGATTGCCGCGCCCAGGATTCGAACCCATGCGTTACCGACTCCGGGCTGACCCCGTAATAACTCATAGTGTGTGTGTGTGTGTGTGTGTGTGTGTGTGGTAGATACGCTGATAGAGCCAATAAGCTTAGTCTATTGGCATCAGCAGAGTAGCTCTGTCTTTTCTTTATGCGAAAGACGTACATTGGTTCCCATCCCGCAGGCAGCGAGGCAGAGCCGGTAATGAGACCCCCAGAACACGTGTAGACCAGCAACTCACAACCCGTTTTAGAAAGTTTTGTCAGAGAGTTTGTTTTGTATAATGCCACGACTCTCTAATGTCCCGTGGGACATTTTTGCATAATGGAGTTAATTGAATTTATTTGCATGTATACATTATGTGCCCGGGAGCGCACGTGAAGAACGTAGTGATTTTTGTTTGTTTGCAAATGTGCTTCTTGATGTATTATGCCATGATCTCGTTTACCTGTTTGTAACGAAGGGGAAGCATACTCATCCATTGCTACGAAACATATCTAATCTTTATATGATAGTATGCGTATAGATCATTACGACGAGAATGTTAGATGGTGACATGAAGTATATTCAGGATTGCTCTTGAGGTCACATTAAGATTTAAAGCTGAACGTATGGTTTGAATGAGGCATAGAGACGAAGTATATAAGCTCCATATTCGGCCTGATCTTTATATCAGAGTTCACATATAGTTCAGTACGTTGAGATTATTGAAGGTTAGAATAAAAGAAAAGTATGAGATTAGAATGGGGACTTAATCATCTTGACTAAAAAGAAATATCAGTCCAGGAACGTACTTCATTCAGTATGTAAACTATTTACCACTATACCTAGAAATCGAACCCTGGTTCATCTTTATGGCAGCCAGGTATCCAAACCCCCAGTATACTAGAAAAGAGAAAGAAGGTAGAACACTGAGGACAGAGGAACAAGGTAACGACGTAAAGCATGGAGCGACATGGCTAAGAACTTGCCATAGCAACAGCCGTAGTGTCGAAGGATAGACATTGAGGGGAACCCCCCCCCCCCCTCTCTCTCTCTCTCTCTCTCTCTCTCTCTCTCTCTCTCTCTCTCTCTCTCTCTCTCTCTCTCTCTCTCTCTCTCTCTCATCGACGCCAGGGCCGAAGTTTCGGGGAAGAGAATTTAGGAACAGTAGTGGCCCAGGTTCCCCCTCTTAAGGTCTGTGCTTAAAGTAAACCCAGGACAAAAGTGTGAGGTAATGTGACTTGGCAAGTTTACGTGGATAATGACAGTGGTGTATTTTATGTCTGTGATGGCGCGCCGCGGGTGTCTAGGAACAGTTTTAGTTGAGGTTATTGTTCCCTACAGAGCCACCACGACTTCATCATGAGAGAGAGGGACGCCCAGGAAGCCATGGAAAGGGAAAAGCTGGAGCTGGAGTGGCAGACGAGGATGGCCGAGCTGGAGAACAGGTGAGTTTGGTGGGTAAGAAAGACAGGCGGAATAGGTTTTGATGTTGTCAGAGGGAAAGTGAGGGATAAAGGAGGTCTCGATGTTGGACTTCGACTGCCAGTAGACACAAGGACGAAGATAAATGACCATTTGCTGACCTCTGACGTCTCGTAGGAGGTAGTAGGACCAGATGCTGGCCTCTTAACTTTGTGGTAAATGCAATAAGGTCATAACAATCGACTTCTCATATCATGTACAATAGTGAGGCGCTGATTTCATCCACCTGGCACCAGAGGAGGTGGTGAGCGACCTCTTGCCTGACCTCTTCTCTCCTCCGACAGGTACAAGGGTCAGGTGCGACGAGTGACGGACGATATGGAGGTACTGACGGAGGAATGTGAGATCCTGAGGCGGCAGATGGCAGATGCAAATGGCGAGGAGTCAGCTTTGCAGGATCAGCTCTTGGTCGTGGAGAAGGAACTCGACAGAGAGAGGAGGGAGTGGGAGGTGAGTGATGGTGAGGAGAGACGCGTGGGAGAAATAGGAGGGTAGTGAGAGCGGGGAAAGATGGAGAGAATGGGAGGGAAATGAGGATCGAGAGCGTTGGGAGGTGAGGTTTAGGGAGGGTGTAGAACGGGAAGTGAGGAAAATGGTGGGTGGGACTAGTTACAGGCGAAGACTTGAGGCTGATCATAGATAACTCGTTGACATTGCAGTGTGAAAATGGATTGTGGTGAAACTTTTAAATAGATTGTGTGTGTATAGTGACACATGTGGAGGGATGTATTGTACATGTTACACTTGCTTGCACTATGAGGGGGGGAAAGCTCATTCTTACGTAGGTTTGCTCTACTGTATCTTTATGATCTTTTAAGATACACAAATGGATATTCAGAACAAATAGTTTGATATTCTTTTACGTGTACTTTGCTTAAACAGCTTCCTGTGGCGTTTAATCTTTGCCTTCATCCACTTTCTTTATTCAGTGATCGATAATGTGTTTATTGTGATCAGTCACTATTATTATTGTACCACCTTCAAATGTGTTATCATTTCTAACTTATTGTCTATTACCTTTTATAAATTTCTGCACTTGTGAATAATCGTCTCTGTCTCTACCATGTTATTGAATTTATCTGAACCTTACGTCTAGGTATGTACTTATATATAGGCAGGGGAAGCACTTCCTTGAGAATATTGAGTCGTTTATTCTTGCAATCCAACGGAAAAAGGTGGTGTGCATCTCTACGCTGAGGCTGAGAGAGCTGAGAATATCGTGACGTTATTGGATTTAGCCGACAGCCACTGTCTCTGGAGCATGGAAAAAAGGCCTAGAGAAAAGGAAAAAGCGAAATGAGCCGGTGGCGGGGGGCGGGGGGAAGTAAAAGTTGAAGTTAAAGTTGTCATCGCGAAGCGGTGCGATGTGCATCGTAAGTCGGCACTAGACAGTCTCCCTCCCTCTGTACTGTTGTTCATGAAGATCTTTGTCCGTCAGGATGTACGGCGAGATGCTGAGGACGCTGATGAATTATTATCTTGGCTAGTCACTCGCGACAAGTCGTATCGATGGTTAAGATAATGAATTATTCGAGTTATGATAATTCTAAGCACATATAACTCCGACCTCCGTTATCTGTCTTCCTCGTAAAGATTTGACATGACCTGATGTTTTCTGAGGTCATTTCTGTATATTTTTCTTTCCTTTTATTCATTTGTTGATGGTAGAGGTAAGCGTTTGCCATTACAAGCTCTGAACTATCCATCTAATGAGCATCTGTTTTCTATAATCTGCTCATAGCTTGTATATATATGATAAGAAATGTACTTATACAGTTGTAGTAACAGGTTACTTTTCCTTACCAGTAGAATTATAAGTGTCGTGCCTTCGACGTTCAATAAGCTAATAGTATTCTGTTTATTTTACAAACACGTTCTCAGCTCAGGCTGTTGTACTCTTATTATATCAACCAAAGCGAACGATGGCCCACGATTACTTCACGTAGTACCGGTTTCCTGAAATTATTCCCCTGAATGTCCTTTACCCTCATCTCTTTCAGACTGATCTGTAAGAATGCCTGATTCATACGTGCCTTGCATTTCAGCTCAAGCTGCAGCTGAAGGAACAAGATGCCCAGGAGGAAAGCCGCCGCTTTAGCCAAGAGAAGAGGGAATACGAAGCCAGGATCAGGAACCTGGAGGAGGAGAGGAGAACCTGCGATGAAGATTGGGGTGAGAGGCTCAGGTGAGAAGACGGGATGAGGTTACGGAACTGGTCGGGAGGAGGGCCAGAGGTGAGGAGCGGGCGGTGGTAGACTGAATAAGGATGAGAGTGACAAGGAAAAGAGAATGTTTGGGTGATGGAGTGTTTTTCCAGTGGGAAATCGTCTTTTGCTAAGCAAGTGGTGATCTTATGTGAAAGAGAAGGTTTCTGATGCCATTATAACAAGAGTAACCGTGAACACCCTTGTTTTCACCAAAAAGAAAGTTTTTGAAGTCATTATAACGAAGTACCTGTGAATTTAACTTTATTTAATCTAGTTGATTTACATACAATGCAATAATTACAAGGACTTGTGAATGTTTGGGTGTTAATGGAGATGTCAGCAGCTAATGCTGTTCCAAGTCCTGCTTTAAGCACGTCATTGTATCAGAGGCATCAACATTTCGACGCTCACAGTTGTGTCTGTTCTCGGTGGGCCAAGGATCCTGCAGGTCACTGGTGTCCAATGAGCCAAGACAGAAGAGTTGGGTGAGAAAGTTAAGAATTTGTTAGAGCAGTGTGGACTTTGTCAAAAGCGTGAGGGTAAGGGAAATACGGGAGTGACAGTGTGAGAAAACGAGCGAATTAGGCTGAAAAAAAACAACAAAAAACAGGGCTAATGCACTAAAGATGATGGGTTCTTATTTTTTCCGTGAGCCTGGTACATGCATTTGTGGAGGTTTGTGTTGCAAAAAGTATCATGTAATGCATGAGTTAGGGCTTGCATGTGTTCATGAATGGGTCGATGCTTCTTCAATGAGGATTTTAGCTCTATAATCTTCGTAATAATCCTCTGTACTCCTGGACTGATTCTATTTGCTTATGATAGTGCCCATACGACTGTGTTCTACCTTGTAGCAGTGGCTGTTCCATAAGGCAACATCGTTATGTACGATTTGATTCTGCCCGCGACAGTGTCGATGATGTACCATGATTGATGGATAACAGTGTGTACCTTGGTTGAGGCTTGATGTGTTCCTAGGTTGACTCGTGTTTTTATGTTAGTTTACCATCCCCCGTGACATGATCATGTTGGGTTGATTCTGTCCCTGTGTCAGTATTTCCAGATGCCAGTCTCTTAGGCTATCACCTATCATTGTGTTACAGTCCCCTTTTGTTCTCTCCAGATAGGTGGTCTCTGAAGCCATCCTCCTGAAGACAGTACTCCACCTATGGTCAATTTCACTAGGTAAATGGCCTTATATAGGTCGTCCCTTTACTCCACAAGTGTTTTCTAAGTGATTTTCGTGGACTGACAAACTGTGTCATCATCGTTTCTCCCTCTAACAGTAATCTGCTTTTCAGGGAACAGTTTCGTGACATGGATATCAAACTGAAGGAAGCCACGGACAAGCGGGACCTGATGCAGCGGCTGATAGACGACAAGGAGGAAGAGTTCGAGAATAGACTCAAGGCCAAGGTGATCGAGTGGAAGTCTGAATGGGATGCCGTCGAAGAGGGACTCAAGGATGAGATCAGGAGGCTGAAGAACGAGGTAAGGCCACCAAGTCGTGCTTGAAATGCGAAAGATCTGGGAGTATATGATGAACGAGGTAAAGGTATGAGACTTCAAACATAAGGGGAATGACGGAAGAGGAGCAGAGTGACGGTAATTCAAGTACGTTTGCAGCTGCGAACAGATGGCCAGCACATTCGTAGGACCCAGCAAGTATAGCAGATAGGAGTGAGGCGTTCAGATATTCCTTCTGTCGTTATCTGGCTAGACATATCAAACGCCGATCAGTACGCATATCTAGATAACCTCAGCGTACGATGTCAGTCAGATATTCATAATGGCACACAGTTTGTGTCCAGCTTTTCGCTGGATGTTTTATTACGAAAGTCCATATTATGTTTGTCTGTCTCTTGCATAATCCTCGAGCTCCGTTGTTTGAAGAGCAATACTGATCGTCCTCAAGCGAAGAGATATGAAATATCATAGGAAAAAAATTTCGTTTTGTTAAAAACTTGTTAACTTCGGAAATTAAAGGGTTACCAACACACTGTTGTCAAGCGAACTGATATGAAAGGATTTATCAAAAAATTGGTCGACTTCTGAAATACAAAATCATCGACGCATCGTTATCAAGCGAATGAATATGAAATGATATCATAAAAGGATATCGCTTTTATGTAAAAATTTAGCGAACTTTAAAAACGCAAGGTTTCCAACACATCCACATTGGTTTGTTGGTTCGGGTTTCAGACAGACATGCCGCCATAACGGTTGATACCGGTGCAATCAGCCAAGTTAAGCCATCCCACATGAAGGGTGGGATTAACTAGGAGTCAGCCAGCCAATGTGGGACGTGATTGGTAAATGCAAGAGAGCCAGGCTTGCGGTGAGACGCCCATTGGCCAGGGGAAATCTGATCCTTTGTTCGATTAGTCTTTTGGCTTTTAAGTTTAATGGGCAATTTTGTTGCCTTTAGTTAGGCCAAGTCTTTCGATGCGAGTCTCCCAGGATCACTCGGTTGTTCAAGAGAAGGAAGAAAACTTGATTTATCTCATCTGATTGTTCGTGTTTTTTGATAAGATTGACCTAAGGTGAGTATATATTACACTCGATATCTTTAGGGAAGTTTGTTTGTACGTGTGTACATGTAGTGAAGGTAAAGTGTTTTCCTCTCCCTGTCTGATTAACGGAGTAAAAAGATGATTCCTTTGGTCAGACTGTGAGATAAGTATTCTGGTGTCTTAATGATAACGAGTGATCAAAGCAATTCATACGAGGGTGGAGCAGAAGAAAATGTTGCTGATTTGTTACTCTATGAAGTAGTTTCATAACATTTGTCATTATTGATTTTGACTGATAAGATAAACATTATGTCATCATGCATAGACCCCCCCCCCCCCCACTCAGAGGGCGTCATGCATAGCCCCAACTGAAAGGGCGTCATGCACAGCCCACCCCTCGAATGTCATACACAGCCACCCCTCCTCACATGTCATACACAGCTCCCACTCACATACACTGTACATGAAAGGCTCCCTCTAAACCCACACTCGCCTATATCCTTGACCACACTCATGCCTCTCTCTCCTTTCTCAGTGTTTGGAAGTCCACAACACGCTCAAGGTATGGATGTATACATAGTCTTGCATGCATTCAGTCAGTGGTTCATGTGTAATACAGCCAGGCATGCATTGCCCCCACCCCCCTCCCCTCCCGCAAATCCATTGCTCCCACACACTCATTTTTATACCCCCAATCTCTCTCTCTCTCTCTCTCTCTCTCTCTCTCTCTCTCTCTCTCTCTCTCTCTCTCTCTCTCTCTCTCTCTCTCTCTCGTATGTATTATGTATCCAATCTGCAAATTTTTCTTCCCTTCCCTCCAAGTTATATATACTGTACCCACCATACACACACACACACACACACACACACACACACACTACGTCCTTCGATGAATGTCCACCAACCGCACCCCACCCCTACCTGAGCCCTCATTCATGTGTGGTAACCCATATCCGTTTTCCCTCTTTTTTTTTTTTTTTTTTGAAACGTGATTCGTTAACGGCTCTGATCATGGCACACAAACGAGCTCATTCGGGGGGAGGGGGGGAAATTTCCTTCATGTCATAGCGAAACCAGACCACGGGAAATTTTCCCATGTAAATACATCTCTGTAGATGGGTAATTAAATGCTTCTTTTTCATTTGATTTCGTACTCTACCGTAAGGATTCGGGGATAAAATGACTTTGACACTCTAACGCGGGTACACTTCAGTCTACACTTTCATGTTCTCTTCACCATTACCGTTCCATCCTTTTACCTGTATTATCCTCGATATTAAGGTCACATCTACCACTCCAGAATATCATTCCTGGCACGTGTTATGACCATCACTACACCCAGTGTGCGTTATAGGTTCTAGTTCCATACTCAGCTTTAGGATCACTGGTACAGAAGGCACTTAATTACCAGTCGCTAATTAGTACCGCATCTACCGTCCGTTGTCGTCACACGGACCGTCTTCGTCCACGCTTGCGTTATTACCAACACATTCACTGCAGTGTAGTCTTTAGCGTTACCAGTAACGGAGTAATCCCAGTACTAGTTATCAACACGACCACAATTACCATGAGGATTAGTTATCATTAGCAGTACCATATATAATGACTCTGTACCTACCATTGTCTCAGCGCATCACTGCTATCCTTTAGCGATACGTCGCTCTGTCACTGCTATCATCGTAACTTACCACTGTAACTACAGTGTAGTCGCTGTAATCACTTGGCTCTAACAGGTGTCTCGACTGTGTATTATTTTGAATTCCCGCCTCAGAATCTCTTGTCTGTCGTTCTCGACATCTTCGACACCTACGTCAAGTCCAGGTCCCAAATTGTCTATTGTTCTCGACATCTTCGACACCCACGTCAAGTCCAGGTCCCAAATTGTGTATTGTTCTCGACATCGACACCCACGTCAAGTCCAGGTCCCAAATTGTCTATTGTTCTGGACATCTTCGACACCCACGTCAAGTCCAGGTCCCAAATTGTGTATTGTTCTCGACATCTTCGACACCCACGTCAAGTCCAGGTCCCAAATTGTCTATTGTTCTCGACATCTTCGACACCCACGTCAAGTCCAGGTCCCAAAAGATTGCCGAGTGTGTGTGTGTGTGTGTACGAGAGGTTGAAGCTTTCTCCTTTCATCACCGCTTCTCTCGTCAGCTTTAAATAGGCCTTTCTTGCCATTCTTTGTAACGAAACTCTAGTGGTTTAAAAGGGTTGTAAAGAAAACAGAGAGAGAGAGAGAGAGAGAGAGAGAGAGAGAGAGAGAGAGAGAGAGAGAGAGAGAACTCTGAATAGTACACTAAAGAAGAAAAAGAAAAATAGCTTTCAGATGTAAAGGCATCGTGGTAGAGTCGCCCGGTTGAAAATATTTTAACGGTTTCTCGTGTAAATGCGTTTGGAAGGTCTTTGTGTCTGCTGGGAGAAATGAAGAGTTGTTAGTGGTCTTGGGGAACCAGGTCATTTGACCCGTGGTATGGTCACAGTCGTCAGGACTTGGCCTGACGAGGGTCCTTGTCTTTCTCTGGTCCGTAACACCATTTCCACTCCCCCCATGATGAACGGGAAAGAGTGATGAGAAAGAGATATGTATGGGGATTGAAGGGAGTATGAGACGATGGGGATGAAGGGGTGAGATGATTAAGGTAAGAGGTAACAGATGGTTAAGGAGTTGACAGAAATGTTACATTGATGATGTCTTTTTTTCTCTATATATCTGTCCGTTTATTTATCAGTCTATCACTCTGTCTGTCTATCATTTTATTATATCATCTGTCACTCTGTCAGTCTGTCTATCTATTTCTTTATCTGTCTGTCACTCTATCAGCCTGTCTATTTATTTATCAATCTGCCACGGTATCTGTGTATCTATCTATCCGTCAGTTATCCCGCCTCTTTCAGTCGTGTTTACATTCTTCCTTCATTCAGAATTTACTTGAACTTCTTTCACTCAGTACCAGTCTGCCACTTAGCTATACCTCATTAGCTGACTTTGATGCTGTTCTTGCTCTCTCTATCAGTAACCTTTTCCCTCAATATACGTAAAAGTTTCGCTAATTACTTATCTAAACAGTTGGGCAGTTTGTTCGTTTATCATTACAGACGATAAAGAGTCAACCTCATCACCCCCCCCTCATGTGACTCATGAATGTGAGGTCCTCATTACTCCTAGAAGAGATTCATTCCTTGAGTTTGTCCTCCTGCAGCTGTGGTTTATTTAGATGACCGAGATTATTTATATCCTAGATTTAACCACCCTTATGAATATGCAAATAATGTATATTGTCATAGGATTATTAAATTACGATGCTTGAATTCGGAACGGGCAGAAAGCTACTGATGTAAACATGCAAATGTGGGAGTGAGGGAAAGGTCCGATGCAAATCAAGGTTGGGGGGACGTGTGAGGTGGCGTATCTGGGGACAGTCTACGGACGCGACGCGCCATAGTTCACTATACGCCGCCTGTGTGGTGTAGGCTAGTGTAGTCTCTCTCTCTCTCTCTCTCTCTCTCTCTCTCTCTCTCTCTCTCTCTCTCTCTCTCTCTCTCTCTCTCTCCATTAAGAGTGAGAACACCCCCCCCCCAAAAAAAAAATGAATGCTGCCAAAGCTGGAAGGAAAAAAGAAGAACGAACGAACCCGGCCCATATATTTTTTTTTTGTTCTTTCCACAACACGAAGCCGTATTTTCTGATCTCCTCTACTCTCACACAACGGCCTGGAAAAGACCCACTGGTCCGTTGGTGATTGCTTTTCCTTGTGTCACGTTCTCACGGGGGAAAATCATCCTGCAGGGACAAAGGTAACTCCGGATTACAAACCCGGAAAACGTATCTCCTCGAGAGAAGGGCCAATCTGGGAGGAGACTCTTGCGTAGGATCCTACATCTTTCCAGTCTCTCTCTCTCTCTCTCTCTCTCTCTCTCTCTCTCTCTCTCTCTCTCTCTCTCTCTCTCTCTCTCTCTCCGTCCAACCCTACCATTTACTGCACCACTGGGTCTGTATTATTTTTTTCACGGTAGCTGAGATGGCAATGGGTGTATATGCCTCAGTCATAACCATATTGCAATCACTATATATATATATATATATATATATATATATATATATATATATATATATATATATATATATATATATATCCCCTGATAATGTGATTACACGAAAGTGCACCTGGGAACGTATCGTGTTTCATTTCCCCGTGGACTCATATATATATATATATATATATATATATAGTCAGTTGTTGTTCGCTGATGATACAGCGCTGGTGGCTGATTCATGTGAGAAACAGCAGAAGCTGGTGACTGAGTTTGGTAAAGTGTGTGGAAGAAGAAAGTTGAGAGTAAATGTGAATAAGAGCAAGGTTATTAGGTACAGTAGGGGTGAGGGTCAAGTCAATTGGGAGGTGAGTTTGAATGGAGAAAAACTGGAGGAAGTGAAGTGTTTTAGATATCTGGGAGTGGATCTGTCAGCGGATGGAACCATGGAAGCGGAAGTGGATCATAGGGTGGGGGAGGGGGCGAAAATTTTGGGAGCCTTGAAAAATGTGTGGAAGTCGAGAACATTATCTCGGAAAGCGAAAATGGGTATGTTTGAGGGAATAGTGGTTCCAACAATGTTGTATGGTTGCGAGGCGTGGGCTATGGATAGAGATGTGCGCAGGAGGATGGATGTGCTGGAAATGAGATGTTTGAGGACAATGTGTGGTGTGAGGTGGTTTGATCGAGTAAGTAACGTAAGGGTAAGAGAGATGTGTGGAAATAAAAAGAGCGTGGTTGAGAGAGCAGAAGAGGGTGTTTTGAAATGGTTTGGGCACATGGAGAGAATGAGTGAGGAGAGATTGACCAAGAGGATATATGTGTCGGAGGTGGAGGGAACGAGGAGAAGAGGGAGACCAAATTGGAGGTGGAAAGATGGAGTGAAAAAGATTTTGTGTGATCGGGGCCTGAACATGCAGGAGGGTGAAAGGAGGGCAAGGAATAGAGTGAATTGGAGTCATGTGGTATACAGGGGTTGACGTGCTGTCAGTGGATTGAATCAAGGCATGTGAAGCGTCTGGGGTAAACCATGGAAAGCTGTGTAGGTATGTATATTTGCGTGTGTGGACGTGTGTATGTACATGTGTATGGGGGGGGGGGGGTTGGGCCATTTCTTTCGTCTGTTTCCTTGCGCTACCTCGCAAACGCGGGAGACAGCGACAAAGTATAAAAAAAAAAAAAAAAAAAAAAAAAAAATATATAAATATGTATGTATATTACATATTTTGACTGTGGCAATGAGTAGAATATTTATTTTTGAAATAGAAAACGTGATTTCGAATACGGTAGGAAATCATTCACATATGATAGTTGGTGAAGTTGCTTTACTCGAGCAGTTGAGTGTGTGTGGGCTGCCCGGCTCTGCCTTGATGCACGGTACACTCGTTTCTCTCGCCTTTTTTTTTCGTATTTCTTGCCATGGCTTCCGTGCTTTCAAATGCTTTCAATTCGTAATTACAACACTCTGTGGTAAATTTTGCTCGTATTAGTGTGTATTATTATTGTCTGCTTTACACTGAAATTTTTGGAAAAACGAGTGAAATAAGACAAGCGTAGCAAAACATTTCCTCTTCCAAAGAGGCCTTCCGTTGTTGTTATCGAAGAACTGACATCTTCACAGCCACTGGCCAGCAGACACTGGACGTACATAGACCTTCCGTATGACGTCAGGGCGTAGACCGTATGACATCACTGCGTTCATTGAGAATTATCAGTGGTGTAACATCTCACTCGGTGCCTTCCCTTCGAATTTATAAGAGATCGTAATTTATTTATTGGCCGTCTACAGCCTAGCCATAGTGAACGGGGTGACTGATGAATAGTTAGATAAATGAATGACTAGCTGGCACTGGTTATACTCTTCCACCGCGAAGGCTAAGGCACCTGGGGTGAGACTGTATCCTTGGAGGTACAGTCTCGTGAAAGAGCTTTACACTACAAAGGAGTCTACATTTCCCTGCTGCTGAAGGTAGGTCAGCCTTGGACTGCAGAAGCCTTTAGAAAGAGGTCTTGGGGAACTCGGGTCTTTTATAGAAATTGCTCCAAGGGCAACTAAAAATTCATGAAAAGAACCATGTATTATCGGTTTTGTATTGGCTGATTAAGTATGCATTGAATTGCATGTATATTAATAATCGGCTCTTCTGTACCTTGGCTAATGGAGTACGTGATGTAATGAATTATTCAAATGATATGTAATCAGTTCAAACTCGATCTGACCTTTGGCGGACATGGTAATGGGGTTAAGCGAATATTATCCCTAGGAAACTAACCAGTTGATATGAATTATGTAATAATGAATATAGTTTTGTCCTGTAACAGTGTAAGAAGTTCTTATTTACTAACATCAGTGTAGATTTAAGCTTATAACACTGAAAGTCTTTTCTGTGTCGGGGACGAGAAATGATTATTTAGTATATTGATAACTAGAAACTAGACGTTAAGATGCTACGAATACTTAAGAGGGAGGAGTTACGATTTTTGTTTCTTTTCATCTCCAAATGTAAGATGAAGTCGTGATCTCCATGTGTTTTGTTTTTTTCAAATTGCAGAACGACACCCTGAAGAGCGACGTGGCCGTGTTCAGGAGCCGGCTGGAGCGTGCAAACATCGAGTACGAGATGAGAGTTCGAGAGCTGGAAGAGGAGCTGCAGAACAAGACCAACGAACTGGATAACAAAACCCAGAGCCTCAAGATGAGGCTGACTTCGATCGAGTCGGCGAACAGGCAGCAGGGGCAGGAGAAGAACGAAGCCGAGAGACAGATGAGGGAGGAGAAGGAGAAGTACAGGCAGCTCATGAGAGACTTCGAACTGTCGGAGAGAATGAAGGGCGAGCTGGAACAGAAGGTGAAGCAGTTGTCGGACTCGGAGCGCCTCAAGAGAGATAAGATCGTGGCAATCAACGCAGAGAACGAAGACATGAAGGGCGAGTTGGAGGAACTGACGCGGAAGATGCAGGCGAAGGAGAGGGAATGCGTGGCTAAGGTGGAGGCTGAGAGCAAAGCGGCCGAGGCAAGGGTGAGGCAGAGGGTAGAGAAGACCTGGCTGGAGAAACTGAGGAGGTCGGAAGAGACGGCTGCCCAGGACGTAAGTAGACGCTACCTCTGGTTCAGTAGTACGGGTTCGAGTCTTTTCGAATCAGTGTTACTCGTGTCGTGTCACGTGCGATCACTTTAATGTCATATACCTTGAGGCTGGATTTTGATCATGTTTCTCCTGTCACTCACGATTACTTTAATGTCATGTCCCTTGGGGCTGGTTTTTGATCATGTTCCTCATGTCACTCACGATTACTTTAATGTTAGTCCTGTTACTTAAGTTGTGACTTGTGCCACACCTGTTACGTTGATTGTGACTATTATAATACTGTGTCACATCGCTCTTGACTGATGTTACTCCCATCTGGTCACTTTTGACTAATATCAGAAGTGTTACCTAACTTGAGACTAACTTGATGTTACGTACATCACTAGTGTGACGTGACTTATAATTTAAGCGTCACTTCACCCATAAGTGTCATGTCACAGCAACTTTATATTACTCCTCTCACGTCCCTTGTGACTGCTATTGGACGTGTCATGTCACTTGTGACCACTTTAACGTCACTATTGTCTCGTCATTTACATCTGCCTTACCATTGCTCTAGTCACGTCTTCTGGTACTACTGCGTTACAAGCGTCTCGTCACTCACATCTTCTTTCATGTTACTCTCCTCACGTCAGCATGACCGATTACCCTAATGATACGAGCGCCGCAGTAACTTTGTTTTAGAGTTGGCAGTACCGCCTTCTGTGCTCAGCTACATCTCGTGATTACACAAGTTTAGTCTCCTGCTACTTCATCTTGATCAACTGCTGATCATACGCACTGCATTCACGTGAAAGTTCATTCTCAAGTTTGTTTGGATAACTGTAATTTGCTTCATATCTCCTGAGTAGAAACACCCTAACTTTCAGTCTCACTTAGCTCAGCCTTCCGTAACCTACTGACGTCACCAGGAGAGATAAGGAGAGAGAGAGAGAGTGAGACTGGTGACCTATCATGGTGAGAGACTGGTGAGTCAAGGGTATGAGGTGTCGGGAGGGCTCCAGGTACGCCTATTTTAAACAGTATAATATAACAGTCGGCTGGTAGTGCAATGCCACCCCGCCTCCGTCTTCACCCAGACCCCAGAGTTGGAATCACTTCCTCGCTTTCATCACCTGCCGCGCGCCTGTCATACACTCCCCTCACTCTTTGCTCAATACCCCTCCTCCTCCTCCTCCTCCTCCTCCTCTACCTCCTGCTCTCATTCCCACCCCAGTCTTGTCGTAAGCAGATGCCTCTCGTCGCAAGTATGTGTTTGATGTGATTGAGTTCAAATTCCTGTACATCAAAGCTTATTAATTTTCTGAAGTTACCTTTGGTGAGGCTGTGCCACTGGGAGTACAGTCTTGTCAAAGGACGTCTCACTACAAAGGTGTGCCACTTTTCCTTGCTGCTGGAAGTAGCGCAGCTTTAGGCTACCGGAGACTCTGGAAAGACTTCTAGGTTAACACCTTGGTTATTTCTTAGAAAGAGGTCCTGGTGTATATATATATATATATATATATATATATATATATATATATATATATATATATATATATATATATATATATGGCTGTGATGCAGTGACTACCAAAGGACAATTTGTAGTTTTTTCTGAATCATTTGAAGGTCATAAACTTTGGATTTACAATTTGGCAAAAAAAAAGAAGTAATTTGCCGACAGTGGAGTATTTTAAAATCCTCGCAACATTACAGCATGAGCTTGAATATGAGAAAAAGTGTCCATTTCTTGATTATACTACATTTTGGTATTATTTTCAGATGGAGAGAGTGAAGGAGAACCATAAGAGAGCCGAAACTGACCTCAAGAAAGAGCTGGCCCTGTCCAAACGGGGGGAGGAAGAGGCCAAGCGACTCAATGAGGAGTTCAAGAAGAAGGTGAGGGCCTGTCGGTGCTGTGTGTGTGTGTGGAGAGTTGGTGCTCTGCTGTGTTTGTGTGTTGGTGGAGGGTCGGTGCTGAGGGTGTGTGTTGGGGAAGGGTTGCTGCAAAGTGTGTGTGATGGGGGAAGAGTTGGTGGTCTGCTGTGTTTGTTGGGGGTTGGAAAGCCTGGTGGTTACGATGTGTACGAGGGGAAGGTTTGGCGTTGGTGCTGTATGCATGAATTCATGTGTGGCTGTGTTGGGTGAGGGATGTTCTCACTGGGGTAGGGTTGGTTTAAATGTTATCAAGAAATATCTTTTAGATGTAGGTGCGAACGAGTGTACTCAAGTTCAATGGAGAATTTAAGAGTGTACAGAAAGATGTGGTGGGTAAGAAGGTGTTAAGTTACAGCGAAATAAAAGTGTTCATCATCTCTTTCACCGTCAGAAGGTGTGTTGTGAAAGTACAAAAGGCAAGACGTTTTGGCACGGGGCAGGAATTAGTAATGAGGAGCGAGGCGCAGGGTGTCTGGGGATTAGTGGAGGTTATACCAAAGTAATTAGATGGGATAATAACCAGAACTTGTAACAGGATAATGATATTTAGTTGCTAATGATGTGTTGAGTGTGAGTGTCTTTGTGTGTCACAGGTGCGGACGCTTCGGCAGGCAGAGAGCGAAGCGACCCACAAGATCAGCGAACTCGAGGACAAGATACAGGAGATGGGACGTCGGGAGGGCTCCGACGACGTCCAGTGAGTACCTCCACTCTAAAAACTCTCGCTTTATAGTTTAAGGCTCTTTAACCACAGCAATACACAGTTCGATCCTCTCTATACAACACGGACACAGTGTTTTGGGGCTTTCAGTACTACATTAACGGAGAGTTAGAGCTCCCTTGCTCTACACTAACTCACAAGTCGAGACTCTGTACTTTATTAGTTTACGGTTCGTCTCTCTCTGTACAACATTAACTAACTGAACGTTGCTCTTCGTACAACATTAACTCAGGGTTGGAGTCTCTCTGTGCAACATTAACTCACTGTTTTTCGCTTTCTGTACCACATTAATGTACAGTCTTTCTGTATGACACGAGAGCGAAGTTAGGGGAACTCTTTATCATATCAACATTCTTTTTTCCCCAATTTATTGACCCAAACACTGATCATCTGCCAGCTGCACGGCTAATGATGCTGCTTAATACTCCAACATGTCTATTTATCTCACTCAGTGTTAGCTGTTTAAAGTTCGCTGGCCGATATTAATGGAAGAAATCATAACAGGTGCATGACTCTCTGTGTGCTTTACCATTGTCGTACGTTTGATAGATACATTTTCTAGTGTTTGACATTGTACGATTACATTTGATATTTCATGTGATATAGTTTGATAGGTATTGATGTTTATGCTGATTATTTTGGGGGCTTTGGCGTGGAATAGAGACGTTATGAGCACACTTTTAGTTTTTTATCTGTGATAATTGTAAGCACTAATAAAACTAATGATGAAATGAGTCACCAGCTTCCATGGAACAGTAAAAATTGAAAACAGATAGTAATCTTTTATTTTTTTACATGGATTTTAACTTTCATGTCATCTGATACACACACAACACACACACACACACACACACACACACACACACACACACACACACACACACAACTGAACTGGGTAGGAGGCAGGTATTTTGTGGATGAGTTAGGGTTGTGGGCCGCGTTGAGTAGGTTTAAGAGGTTGTCTCACCACAAAGTGGGGAGATACTGGGGTTCAGATGATGACACTAAATGCACCGCGAGGGGAGCAAGTGTTCCCTTGTCACTTAACTCCCTGTGCTTGTGAGTACAAAGAAACGACGGGCGAGCGGGATGTTCGTGGACCCAAATGGTAGTGGTTGATGAAGAGGAGCTCTGATGGGGCCAGACTGAGAAATGCTCTTCACTGGGAAGGTGATGGGGAGGGATAGGGTGTTGGTAGAGTTGGAGGGGAGAAAGGAGGTAGCAGATCCAGCCTGGAGGCAAGGAGGTGAGTTGCTGTTATGGGGTGAAGTGAGAGAGGTGCTGGAAAGGTCTCAGGGTGGAAAGTTATTAAAGGGAAGAAGACATGGTCCTTGTAGAGGCCAGGTACTGAGGAGCTGGGCGTGCCGGTGAGGTGGTTGGTGCTGTGGGAGCTACGAGGTAGAGGATGCTCGTGTGTGGAGGAGGTGAGAACCGAAGGGTCAGGGATTATGAATTCGAGCAGGGTGCTTCTTGGGGATATGGAAAAGGTTGGATGGTGTGAGGGAGAACTGTAAAGGGTAGGGAACGTTAGTGAGGTACAAGAGGAAGAAGGAGGGCAGGAGAAAGGACGAGTGTTTTGTAAAGGGAACTACGGAGAGGAGAGGGTGGTCGGTTACGAGGTATTGTGAAGTAAATGATGTGAGGTGTGGTCGTGCTTAGAGGTGTGTTGGGGTGGGAGTCATCGTGTGAGGTGTTTGCTATGCGAATTTTTTTTTCTAAATAGTGGGAGTACTGTGAGGTGTAGGTGTGGTGTGAGGTATGGCCGTGTAAGATGTAGCCATGGTTTGAGAAGTGGGCGTAGTACGAATGATGAGGGTACTGTGAGGTGCGGGAGTGTTGTTGGTTGGTGGCGAGGTGTGGGCGTGGTGTGAGGTGGTCTGTTGCGTGAGTTGAGGACTTTGTGTAAGGTAAGAACTTTAGGTGTGAGGCGTGGCACTTGCAGAGAGGTGTGGATCTGGTGTGAGGAAGGGGTTTTTCTTTTGAAAGCGACTGTAAGCAAAAGTGGGTAAAATGACACCATTTAACCTTTATTTTCTTTATTCCTTTTTTTTTCCTTCGTATTCGGGCAGGCATGGCTTCCTTCGCATACTTCTCCCAAACCAATATATCTTTCGTATCTTTCCTTTTTTTTTTTTACGTCTTCGTCCCTAGCCATCTACCTTCTCTTCTTCAGACCACATCTATTCTCCACACTCTCATCGCTATTCATCTTATTAGATTTTCTCCTTCCTTACCTCCTCAACACGTGTTTCCTCCTCCTCCCTCCCTCCCACCTTCCTTGCTATGCCAGACACATACGGAAGAGGGCGACCTATGTTGTCTGGGTAGCAGACCGTGTCATAGGGGAGTAAACAAGTGGCGCTCTAACTGCCGCTGCTGGTGCTTTTGGCATAGGTGCATGGAGGGTCTTGATAGCCAGCTGGGGAAGTGAACGGGATGACCATATTGTCACTCCACTCCATCCCCAGAAATGATGTATCTCCAGACCATTGTGTTGCACCTGGAATAAGAGTGAGGGAAGTGTGTGTGTGTGTGTGTGTGTGTGTGTGTGTGTGTGTGAGGGTTTGGCCGGTGGTGTGATGTTTCGCCTGGTAGGGCTTCTCTTGAGGGTTCGAATTGGTTTCTGAGGGTCGGAAACAAGTAAGGGAGACCTGAATAAGACGCATCAGTAGTCAGGAAACGGAGAATATCTGCTGAGGCGGTGTGGCGGGAGAGGAACGTGGATAGAATTTATCGAGAGAATTTGACTGGCTCACTGAGGGGTAATGGGAAGTCGAGGGAGGGGCGAGGGGGAATGTTCACCATCGTGAGGTTCAGTCATTCTTGGAACGCATTGTTGCTATGGTCTTGGTGCTCTTAGCAAAACTCTTTACAAACGGTGAACCTCAATGGAAAAGTAATGTTGTAGAGAGACGCGAGATCTACTTAAATAAAATACTTATATCGTCATGGTAACGGTGATAGAAGTATCAGTACCGAACGTCATATGTGAAATTATAAGTTTCTTTAGTCCATCATCAGTAAAGTATGAGTAGGAAGCTGACTGTAAAAACTCGCATAAATACTAGTGAACTGAATTAGGGGAAGTCGGGGTATTAACAGACCAGCGATGAAGACACCCTCGGGTGTATACCCAGACTCATACACGTCATGTAAAGTGGACAAGGTGTTAAGCAACTTAGAAATAAAGTAGGTTCGACGGTCACCCTGACCGGATAACATATAAGTAGGTTGCGACGAGTGTTGTGGGTCAGATGGTTCGATGAAGTCATCTGGGAGTGACTGACAGCTGGCAGCATAGCTCACAGCCAGAGGGTTGAACACGGCATGAACAGGTCTTGCAGAATATAATAGTTCTCTCGTTTAGTACAACTGGGGTGACCTCTCGTACCGGTTCAGACCGTTAAGTATATCGGGCCGATGATGTGGGCGGTGACCTCCAATGGCTGGCTAAGTTAGAATACAAGCGGATCACATTAGAACACTTAGAACTTCATTTGAGAAAACAAGGAGTGATTAGAGATTTAGAAGTTAGGTATAAGGAAAGTGGTGGCTTCATTGTCTATGAAAATACCAAAGCGACACAGCTGAACCGGTTTGGACGATTAGAAGGAAGCGAGGAGGGAAAGTCTGCCCTGGGTAAGGTTAGAGTTGGGATGTCTAGTGGAAAACCCCGAGCAAACACAGACTGCAAAGCATGCGAGAGGTGAGGGAGACGTGTGTGTTTACCGATAGACTGGAGGAGGAGGAGGAGGAGGAGGAGGGTGCTGTCACATCTGACAGGCTGAAGGCCGACCAGGGGGTTGTAAAGCGGAGGCGGTATTCCATTTTCTGCAAAGCTCTTAGATTATTTTTGCTCTTTCCTCCATATCTCTCCTCCACTTTAGCTGTCTTTACGCTCCAAGTAAGGCCTGAATTCAGTGAGGATTTTTTTGTTGTCCGTGAAAAGAGCCTTTCACTTTAAAATCAATATATATATATATATATATATATATATATATATATATATATATATATATATATATATATATACGAGGATCAGTATCATCAGAATTAAAGTGGACGGTACGATCTGAAAGTTTCGTGCGGTTGACGAAGTTTACGTACCGTCTGTGTAGCAGAGTCTTCCGTTGATTTAAGTATTCGTTATCTACTACAGTTACCCTTAGATGTAACATGGTTCTCTATGGGTACACTTTCTCGCGACGTACACAGTCGCCTTACGTTCGTAGCGAGTGTCATACTGCTTGGTTAACTTCAAACCGCCACCTTTTTGGGATATTACGATGATAAATCTTCGTTTTCCATCTACTTTAGCGGCATGAAAGAGACGTTTGAGATAAAGTCGGCGTCATTTTACCCGCCCGGGTGTATAAACCCGTCACGTAAAGTGTTCTTAAGAAGGATATGAGGAATCAGCTCTTGGTAGGGATGGCGGTAGTGGGAGGACGAGGGAGTTCGAGGTACACCCTCTGTCGAATGCATTATTGTGGGAATGCATGGTGAAGACAGATAACAGAGGACCTGGTGGTTGTTAATGATGAGCTTACCTGCTGGAGGAGAGCACGTGGGGAGGGGCAGATAAAAGAGGACCTGATGATCAGTGACTAGTTGACCTGCTGGAGATAACAGAGGACCTGGTGATTTATGACGAGTTTACTTTCTGGAGGATAGTCCATGGGAAGGACAGATAACAGAGGACTTGATGTTTAATGATGAGGTTATCTGGTGGAGAAGAGTACATGGGAGTCCATGAGAAGGACAGATATCAGAAGACCTGAAGCACAATGATGAGGTTATCTATTGGAGGAAAGTGCAAGGGAGTCCCTTGGGAACGACAGAGAACAGGGCGTGATGTATTATGACGGTTCATTCTACGGCAGGAGAGTATATGGAACAGGAAGAATTGATGGTCTGTGATGAGGTTATACACTGGAGGAGAGTATTAGTATCCTGCATTGTTAATTGACACAGAAGGAGACAGGATGGCTCAGCAGAAGGCTCCTCCCACCGACACAGACGTCGGTTGGAGAACAGCTAAGGAGGAGCGCCAGGCAGTATACGAATGTGGATAGTCTATTGGAACTAGTGAATGGAAAGCACATTGTAGGTTCATTCAAACCGGCACAGTGCATGGCATTGTATTTTTTAAACATTCCGAATGGACTCTTCCCACTTCATGAAGAAGAATACTCGATAATGGTAACAGGCGTTTTTACGCCCCCCATCTACCATTCCACCATAGCAGATTAGTCTTTCGTCCAGTAGAGACGCCAGCCTAAGCCATGTACGTAATTACCGTCCAGCCCCGATGGGAGGATAAAGAGCTGGGTTGGCTGTGGGTCGACTGCAGCGTCAAGGATTCGAGCCCCAGGCTGGGTTCTTTCGTATATCATGTTCAGGGACGCTAACCATCTAACCTACAAGTCTATAATTACCTCTACGTATCGTACACACACACACACACACACACACACACATATATATATTCAGGGTGCGTTGTAAACATTACAACGGGCGTCTCTAACAAGTTCTGGTCTGCAGTACCCGGGAGGCTGGGTCCTTTTGTCGTCGTGTTTACAATGCGTGACGTCCCCATCTTAACACAGAACCACCGTCACTTGTGTGTACACGCCCGGGTCCCCAGAGAGTACACTTCTCTCTCTCTCTCTCTCTCTCTCTCTCTCTCTCTCTCTCTCTCTCTCTCTCTCTCTCTCTCTCTCTCTCTCTCTCTCTCTCTCTCTGTGCCCGGATGTACATTAACTCTCACGAGTCTCCCCGTCTTGGAAATGAGTAGAACGAAGTACTCTCGATTTTTTTTTTAATCTTTCTTTATGTGCTCTTTATTTTTGCTTATTTTTTTTTCTTTTCGGCAAAAAACTTCTCATTCCTTTCCAACTGAACTCCTGCCACGGTCCGCGATAGTTATATGAGTTAGAGATTAATATATCTCCATGATTAGAATATTGATATTCAAGATTTTTTTTTATGCCAAGTCGTTTATCGTATACGCTCCACTTTTCATTATGGGGCTTGAGCGTTTCTCTACAACTCTCTATTACAGACGAGATCTTGGGTGTCTTACTTTCAGATCGGTAGAAATTACATACTACTCATTGCGCTGTTACGTGTTCGTCACTTCTTTCCCGCTTTAAGTTGCGCTGTTAAGTTTTCGTCGCCTCTTTGCCGCTTTAAGTTACTGTTATGTTTTCGTCGCTTCTTTGCCGCTTTAAGTTGCACTATTAAGTTGTCACTTTGCCGCTTTAAGTTGCACTGTTAAGTTGTCACTTTGCCGCTTTAAGTTTCACTGTTGTCACTTTGCCGCTCTAAGTTACACTTAAGTTTTCGTCGCTTCTTTGCCGCTTTAAGTTGCACTATTGAGTTGTCACCACTTTCCCGCCTTAAGTTGCACTGTTAAGTTTCCGTCACTCCTTAGCCGCTTTGAGTACATCTTGACTTCGTAACCAGAACCTTGAGAGAATTCGTTGAAGCGGGATATCCCCTTTACACGAATCAACAGAGAGTACATTGAGGAGAGAGAGAGAGAGAGAGAGAGAGAGAGAGAGAGAGAGAGAGAGAGAGAGAGAGAGAGAGAGCGCTATATATAGCATTAATTCCTCCAGCCAGTGCTGCCAGTACAAAGAGAACGCTACATATATAGCATTAGTGTCGCCAGTACAGCCTTCTTTCTGGTCCGTCCTTGTTGAAGCCAGGTTGGTTGACCACCAGGCGGTCTCGTCCCCCTTCCCTCCAGACGTTATGATCTCAGACACCACCGACCCGTCCCCCTTTGGCTGGCTGCCTGGCTGGCTTTTAACCACAAGGGGAGGGAGCCACAAGAGGCTTACGTTTTACACTAAAGTTTTAGATTAAAACTCTTACGTGTAAACCAAGCGACAAGAGTGATTAAAACTCCTTTTTTTTTCATTTTTTTTTTTTTTGAGTCACCGGCAATTAAACGTAATCTCGTCCTCCGGTCCGAGGCTGGGGGAGGGTTGTGTTGAGGGAAGGGCGAGGGGGTTGGTTTGAACTTGCTACTCCCCTTCCTCCTCTCCGCCCAAGACTGGGGCCCTTTGTGAGGCCCGTGACACACACACACACACACACACACACACACACACACACACAAGGCTACGCCATAACAAGCAGTGTGGGTCAGGATCAGGTGGTCGCCGCTCCACGGGGGGAGCGGGGTTGGAGTAGGTCTCCTCCACCACCCGCCCCTCCAGGATTTATTACGGTCTGTCGGCTAATAGGCCGATGATTAATGGTATCCCTGGGTCCTCTCGCCACACACACACACACACACACACACACACACACACACACACACACACACACCAGTACCCTTCCTGACTTATGAATCTCTCTCTCTCTCTCTCTCTCTCTCTCTCTCTCTCTCTCTCTCTCTCTCTCTCTCTCTCTCTCCCTTTTCTAAGCCAACAAGCAAGACGCGCTGTGAGCTATCCCCGCCAGCCTTGCCATTTTGGCATAGTCTGCTCGTAGATACTCAGAGAGAGAGAGAGAGAGAGAGAGAGAGAGAGAGAGAGAGAGAGAGAGAGAGAGAGAGAGAGAGAGAGAGAGAGAGAGAGAATGTCCACGTGGCATGTACCCCACACATGGCGGTGGGAAATTGCATCATCCATCACCTCCAATATCCAACAGATTTCCCGTTTAATAGGTTTATTTACGTCGTGTGAAGAGAGAGAATAAGAAAATGTCGTGTTGCCACCTCGAAAGTCTATCCAGACAAGAGTAATGTTGCTAGCTTGTCAATATTTACCAACAGTCATATGACGAATATAATCGTCTTGACACTGAGTACCCGTCCCCCCGGCCAAGAATATAGGAAGGCGAGCGTTCATAATGCATGCCAGCCGTTCATGCTACCCTGCTGGGGGAAAACAGGTGGTGGGGACCTGCTTTGTAGCACCTGCAGCCTCTGAAATTTTATATATATATATATATATATATATATATATATATATATATATATATATATATATATATATTATCCCTGGGGACAGGGGAGAAAGAATACTTCCCACGTATTCCTTGCGTGTCGTAGAAGGCGACTAAAAGGGAAGGGAGCGGGGGGCTGGAAATCCTCCTCGCTCATTTTTTTTTTTTTTTAATTTTCCAAAAGAAGCAACAGAGAAGTGGGCCAGGTGGGGATATTCCCTCAAAGGCCCAGTCCAGCTAATGCGGGAAATGGCGAATAGTATGAAATATATATATATATATATATATATATATATATATATATATATATATATATATATCACTTCCTGCAACATCAGAAAACGGTTCCCTAAACATGTCCCTCTTTGTTGTTTGCCGGTATATAACAGAGGAACGTATTTCCATATCCCTCATTCGTGTAAGTCAACCAGTGATGGTGTTTGAACTTCGTCCAGGAAGCCAAAGCGTGTTCCAAGAATTTTAAGAAAGGAAGAAATGAACTCTCTCTAGACGGATTCCTTTAACCCAGCGGTACGCTGATGGTGTCCTGAAATATAATTAGATTTTAGCTGTTGCTGTGAGCAAGGGCTGTTCACCTTGGCTGGTGGAAATTACTGTCTCAGTATTTTGGGGGAGAAAGAAGCGACACACACAAGCCTTGTCTAGGAAGTGATCTCTTTGCCTCCCACTACCCTGCTACCTTCACTGCACACACACACACACACACACACACACACACACACACACACACACACACACACACACACACACACGTCCTCCACACCAAAATATTCACTTCGTTTCCTCCTATTCAATCAGCTTAACAATTAAGACTGTAGTATGTTGAGAAGTACAGCAGAGACTAATTTTGATATATGATTTGGCCCTAACGTTAGCGTGTTGGTAGAATTCATTTTCATGACTTTTTTTTATATAGGATTAGTTCTGGAAACGAGGAGGAAATGTAATAACTGATAAAAGATGGGAGGGGGAGATACTGGGTGAGAGAGAAATGGCAGAGGGATAGACGATGTGAAGGAAAGTGGGAAGGGATTGAAGGAAGAGGAGATGAGAAAGGTTTGTCCTGTGCATCTAGAAAAATTTATCTTAAAAAACAAACTATTGTATCTTTATTCTATTTTGGTAGTTGCATAACACCTTTGGATATTGATAGAACATCATCTTACAATAAAATGGACCGTAATTAGTGAACGATTACTCCCTGAGGGAGTCTGAAGAATTAAGATGAGAAAGATAATCACTGGCGCCCCTGGGAAAGTACAAGATTACGACCAGAAACAATGCCCCCTCGCATAATGCTTCACCAACCACCACCACCTCCCAGAAATGTCCTTGTTTATGTTTTCCCCTCCCTTTCCCAGCCGCTGCCAGACGTATGATCATGAGGATATATATTTGCTGACACCCCGTCGTTAATGCTGTTCCACCGCAAATGAATTCCTTCAGCAAGTTATGGCAATGGTTATCGAGAGAGAAAGAGGTTCTGAATGCACTAAAGCCAGAGGATTGAGAGAGGAGAGGCGCCGCACATTACAATGCCTCCCCGAGCCGGATTGCATCCTTTGTGCTCATATTTACCTATTACCTCCTTGTCAACAGCTTAGCGTCTGTTTAGCTCCCGAGATCCGCCGGAGACTTGGGGCTTACCGGAGAGCTGTGGCCCGGGAGACGGTAGGGCGACAGTTGTGGCCCAAGAGGGAGACGGTAGGAGGGGTGGGTCCTGGCAAGTGTTTAGAGGGCGGGCTGCGACACACAGGCCAATACTTCCGTTTAGGTCTATATCCGGCCTAGGGGGCTGGCAAGCGCCACGTCGCGCCCTTCACGCGTAACACGTGCTGTTTCCACGGGCCTGCTGTTGGTGGTGACTGCCTGGCGTCTCCAGGTTGGTGAGATGAGGGTGTTCGTTAAACGGGGTGCTGCTGACGTGTCCGTGAGATCGGTGTGTGACACGTTGACGCAAGGGTACCAGCAAGTCCTGGTTTGTTGGCCAGGCCTTATTTTGCTGGTGTCTTGTGGGTGTTATTAAGGTGAGGGTAAGGGCTACGTAGGCGCAGGATTTTTTTTTTTTTTGAGGCGTAATTGTTAAGCAGGTTTATTGTTGTGGAGGCCCGAGTGTCTAGTGTGCGTGAATGGGGTGCTCGAAGACGTGGTTGCTGGTGAGACGTGGGTGCTGGTGAGTCGCAGGTGTTAGTAACACGTCATTGGTGAGGTGAGGTGTTGGGTTGGTGTGATATGGGTGATGGTGCGGGATGTTAAGTGAAGCTTCGGGTGCTGGTGAAATATTGATTTATTGGGCAGGGACCTGGGCTATGGCTTGGACGTTTTTGTTGGAGGTAAAACATAGGTGGCAAGGTGTGGCTGACAGAGGAATATGATTCCAATGAGGCACAAAATATTCAAGGAGGAGTGGATGTTTTGTGAGACTAAAGCCATAAATGAGGAAGAAATACCAGCCAGGGTGGCAATAATTTCAGAAAACCCCTTGAGTGATATAATGAAAATACATTTTAACTAGAGGAACTTAAGTGGGTCTAGCTCCACACCTGGCCGGATGGGCTGACTTGTGTCGGTAATAAAATAGCGAACGAACGCAAAGTGTCGTAACTCCGGGCAAGAATTATAATCACCTGTACACACATCCAAGTTCGTAGGAGGATCCGAATCTTACTTAATTTGTGATACTGTGGTGAGGCAAGGTAGGCTCGTTGTGGGAGGGATTTCCAGCTTGGGTTGGAAGCACCTGTTGAGGTGGTTGGGTCGGTAGGAGCTACAACGTTGAAGGTGTTGGCTCAGTGTGTTGGTGTGGCCCGCGGAAGAGGGGGAGGGAGGGGAGGATGCAAACAATTGATAACGGGACATCAATCCATTGATCTGATGTGTCTGATTGTCGTCAACCTCTGATGCGTCATTGTTTTCTGTCTGAGGAACCTGTTTATGTCTGTCTTGATATGGCTTGTTAAGTCCACAAACAGCAATTGACAAATACATTCGTCGACGACCTAAATACCCTTAATTAAACATCGCATCAACACTAGAGTTCATCTTAATTTAGAATCTAGAGTATATGTGCAAATTAGGGGAGGAAGTAATTACCACCAGAGGAGAGATTATTTGCTAAACCCAGTTCTCCGTACGTGACCTGTAGCTAAGTATTAATAGTGATATACTTTGATGCTGAAAGGAACACAACTAACCGAAACACTCTCTTGTGTTGCTTGCTTGTAGGTGTTGCAGGTGGCTACACAACAGCAGACCTCGTATGTAGAAAGTGTTGCATGTGTTTTACGGTTCTAGAAAGCTTTCGTCCAGCAACTCGTGTTTATATTGTAGAGATGGAAGAATCTTATCGATAGAGATCTCTTGTGAGGGAAGTACTGGGTGCTCGAGTGTTTGAAGCCACGTCTTACCCTCAGGGACTTATAAAACATGTCTTCTGTTGTTCAGTAACTTGGTTTACAGTCCAACTATCAACAATTTTGGCATGTTTTTAGGAGCCGTAAGGCATTCAAGTTGTGTTGACTTAGCAAGTTATTTGTAACTTTTCATATTGCTTCGGTTTTGTGAAACTTTTTACGCTGTAGCTGACTACAGTTCGTTCGTACCCTGTTGGGTCATTCCTATCGAATCTTCGACTGGTTGTTGAACTGTGGGTGTAAAGCATGTTACCCAGCGTCTCACTGGCCATGGGGTTGTAGCGAATAACGTAATGGGTCAGGGTAACAGATAAAGCAGTAATGCAAGTATGTTGTGACGATGTGTTAGCATCCTGGTAGTATCTGGTACTGCGATACGTTGGATTGTTTATCCGTAACGTAGCATAAGCTGGAGGGGAAGTTATAGTAATCTAGATGGTGATGCTAATGAATATGTAGGAGGCCAAAGTACACATAGAGGCAGCGAGAAATGATGACCGGCTGCTGCTTCCCACACTTATCTGTGTTGAAGGTCAGCGACACGAGGATGGGTCGTTACGATACCTCCTCCTCCTCCTCTCCTCGCACAGCATTCCTGTCAGATTCCCTTCCTTCTCTCTCTTCTTATTTTCCCTCACTCTATATAACCTTTCCACCTTCAGGAGTCGGGTTTACAAACACCCGGAAAAAAACTCGAATTAATCGCCTTTGTATTTTCTAATTTATTCAGCTCATTAATTTCTTCTTTCAACTCGACGATGTTACGGCTCAAACATTCTTAAGCCCGAGCCATGTCGGGTTCTCGAAGAGACAAAGTTACGTAACCTTGCTTTACGTCGCTGTTACGTGACCTAACTCTCTTCTCGGAATTATTATCATTATTATGGTACAGTATTAATGAACGAAGAGCTTAACTACAGTTCTAGATTACTAGACAATTATGAGTACTAAATGAAAGAAGAAGGAATTAACTCTTAAGTTACTAGATTACAACACAATTAAGAGTACCTAATGATTACAACCTAACCCGCAGTTACCTTATTACACTTTTTTTAAAAAAAAAGTGGCGTACATACTTGCGTCTTTTGTTCGGTCATCGTTCGGTCTAAATTGTCGAAATCCTTACATAATTCCTGTGAGACTTCTGTCAAAACTGCCACAGCGAAAAAAAAAAAGATTTGTTACGTAGCCAGGGCATTAAACCGAGCGTCAAGATTTCGTAAGTCTACGATCTGTGTTTTGAAACGATTCTTCCGCTTCCAGAACATCGCTCAATTTATTTTTAAGTTATTCTTTCGGAAACCCTGAACGACTGATATCTTTCCCTGTATATGATAGTGTTTTAGATTGGTATTCGATCCCGTACGAGAAGGCTGCACTCGCTCCTTTCATTATTCATCCAACGAATCTTTGATTTGGCTTTCGAGTAATGTATAATGATAGAACGTATTCACGTTGCGGGTAAGGATGAAAAAAAAGAGGTATGTGTTGCCTAATGAGGAACGTATGCCAAACTTTTAAAGAGGGCTAATATTATGTATATTAGCTTTGCAAGACCATAACTTTAAGTTCTGTATAGATTTTTCGCGTCATCAGTAACTTCAATAGTGCGACATATTTGGGTAAATCTTTTGTTAAAGATTAACATCCATTTATCGTGAACCAGAGTATAAAGATTAGGTCAAAGGTCTTAATAAAATGCCGTAAAATGATATTTTTCCAATTTTTTTAATTCTCGGTAACGCTCGTGTCGAGTTGAAAGGTCTACTCAACCAGCGGTTAAAATGATAATCTTCTTGCCTTTAGTGAGGTACGGAACTGTTGCTATTCGGTCTCCGCTTGAGGAACACTGGGTTGGCGCACAGGTGGTTCTCGGCCAGTATCGATGTGACCCCCAAAAAGTCGCATGGCATACATCAATCTCGTAGATATCAGTCCAGATCTCTACTAGACGTGATGGAAGTATGTGGAGTTGTTTTATGTGATGCGTCGATGGCGGCCACAGCCACAGAGCATTATGCATTGACTAGCAGGGCTTCTCATGACTTCACATGCTCTTGACGTCTCCCATCTGGACTGGGAAAGCTTTTCTGACCCTCGTACCGACCCGTCCCATAATGAAGCTTTAGTCTGGTTCATTGCTTCACCTCGCCACGAGCGGATGATGGTAATGTTATTCGAACCCTCACGAAGATATTCCTCTTCGAGGTTCAAGAATGCGCGCGCGCGCGGGACATGTTTACAAATTGGTAGAGCCACGTGGCCTGTGGCCAGAAATACCCTCTCCTCCCCCTGGTACTTTATGAGTTTGTAAACACCACCATTACTTGTGTGGCTGCTGCTGCTTCTGACCAACCCCCCTCCCTCCCTTAGCGAACCAGGTGGCTTCGAGGCAGCTTTATTTACCTCGGGTTTATCTCTGTCTTGGGCTTGACCTTCTGTTACGTAATGACGCCTTTCGCTTGCGTAACTTCGCGGCAGCTTGTGGAAGACCCGACCTTCAACCCAGGTTTACCCGACGATACGTTTTATTTTCAAGTGTGATGTATTCCTGGAGTATTTTGCTAATTACATGTACAGAGGATAGATGATGGTGAGATTCACGCACTCGCGTTCCTCATCATCTTCAGATTTTAAGTTTTAATCACATCTTATATATTTTTTTACGAACGCTGTTGATTGCTGGCATATACCGTGGCTTGAGGTACCGATTTCTGTTTTTCTCTGACTGGTAGTTTAATCTCCCGACTGATCTTTCGTAATGGGGTTTCATCTGCTGTCTCTTGTAATGGACTGACTGACAAGCTTAAGCTTTTAGGTGTCCATTTGTACTGGAGCAGCTTACTTACCGTAGTCTGTTGTCATTCATTTTCACTCCCGTGTGACCTTATAACACTGTAGCCAAGCGTAATGTTACGAGGCAGGAGAGAAGCACTCGATCTTTTGCATGTGTGCTACAAGGATTCTGCTACAAGGAGTCTTTGTGCCGTGATGCTCAGTGTAAAATCACTCTTCGTGCGTTTGTTGGTCGTATGCAGGCTAAGCACTGACTTAAAAAAGTGTTGAGGTACACATTGAGGCCAGCCAGGATTAGCTACAAGTCAGATGGCTGCTTGTGTCTCGTCGGTGGCTTGTTGCCAGGCTCGGGTCGTCGCCACATGCGCTGTATATCTGTTTGTATGTATGTAGGTAAACTTGTAGTTTCACATTAGTGTTCGCCTCAGCTGTTTACAAGTCACCCATGTCTTCATAGGGTCGTCCTTGCTTGTGAGAAACGGGACGAAGTTTGCTTTTATCCTGTTGTCTAACGGATTGTGTTTAAGAGCTTGAGTTGACTGTTGTGTACCAAATGACGTGATAACAGTAAAAGATCTTTCGTGTAAGCGTTGGAAAACGTACTCTCAGTGGTACGCTGCAGGTGAGAATGACTGTGAGGTCATTGTGGTACCACAGAAACGAGTCCTCATTGACACAGAAATCCTCGTGTTTCGAGACAGCTTCACATGGAAGCATCGCCAGGATGAAGCCTCACGGTTCACTTTGCATATAGTTCATATCCTCTAAATCTAGTGTCCTCTTGCATACGATAATCACGAAAACAAAAGCAGTTGTCACATAAATAAAGACATAATTGCTTTAGGTAAAAGCAGTTTTATTTGTTTCTACCACATCTTCTAATGGTTTTTATTTCTCCCTCCGTTTTCCTGGGATGGTATCCAGCTCTGAGGAATCACACATTTCATGAAGGTAAACCTATCCTGATCCATTTAAGCGTTGCTGCAGTTTACGAGAGTTATCCGTGCTCCACTTATCTTCCTAGAGCTCCAGGTTTGCCATTAGAATGTCTGACTTTCCCGGGAGATTTGTAGAGCAGCTGATTGTAAGCTGGAGATCAGAACCGAGCGAGGCTCTTCCTCGCAGACGAAAGTAGATTGTCTCAATAATGGTATTGAAAACGAAAGCTCAGTAAAGTGATTAACGTGTGATCGTTTTAGGGACGCGAGAGGGGAATTCTTCATTCCACTTCCCTCTACCTTGATGTGTGACAGTTTTAGGAACACGAGAGAAGAGTTTGTTTCTCTTGTGTATAGAAGGGTCTCTCTCTCTCTCTCTCTCTCTCTCTCTCTCTCTCTCTCTCTCTCTCTCTCTCTCTCTCTCTCTCTCTCTCTCTCCCTCCCCGTCGGGTAGAATGACGAAGAGATGCAAATACAGATGGTCTCTCCCCTACACCTATCTTCCGCTGCCTCGCCCCGTGACAATGGTGTGGACTGGGGGTGGGATTGCCTTCCTCCCGTGGGGAAGGGAGGGTGCTGGGGCTGTAAGTGTGGGCGGGGGAATAAGAGAGGAGGAGGGGAGGGTGGGAAAGGGAATAGAGCACAGAGGGTAGGATAGGAGGCTAGAGGGAGGGACGAATGGACGTAGATTAATGATGACAGAAATCCTGTCACAGGTGTGTTTGTTTGTGTGTGTGTGTGTGTGTGTGTGTGTGTGTGTGTGTGTAGTAAGGCAGCAACACTTCCTGTACTTTTGTGAAGGATTAATATCACATCCTGAAGGTGCTGTACAGGATTATAAACTCGAGGATTAGAAAGACCACATCTGCCTCCCCTCGAAGTGTAGAACCCACTCGGGTGGTGTGACAGAGGTAGACCTTCTTACTGCTAGGTTACGAGCTGTAGGTAAACTGGTGTGAGAGGTTACACCGGCACTCTTACTACCAGGGCAATATATAGGCAAGTGGGCCATTTCATAAGGCCACTAACCTAACCTAATTAATACTGACTACAGTCCTCCTTGTTTGGCATGATTGAGACCAGATTTGACGAGATCCACCGTCTGCGCCAGCGGGTCGTAAACAGTTGAAAACCTACATCGAAGAATTGAATATAATGATGAGTGGAGAAACATGGAGACAGAGGATATATGAACTTGATTAAGAGTTCGAGAATTGTGCATGTTTGAATCTCGAAAGGGCTCGGCCATAGTAAAATTATTTCCTTCCCTAGTAAATGGCATGCAAAAATTTGATACAAATTTTACGTAAGTGGCACACGAAATGTGTGCCAGATCTTACGTATGTTACAAGTGAGGCTCCAGCCTTGTTGCAACACCAGTGAGGTCCCATTCCTTTGGTGAAGTTTCGCTCCAGCGGGGCTGTGCGTCGCTCAAAGTGAACGTTGAAAACATCATCCACTTCAGTGATGGGGGAACACTGACCACAATCTTCGAGTTACGTGGCGAACAACGTCTTGAGACGGCGATGCCTCGAGAAGCTGAACGGAATACGTATGCACTTCGCAATCCAAGTAATTTCAACTTTGGGCGTACATAACACTGGAAGAGACAGACTCGACACGCCCCCGTGGCTTAGTCAGAACAGTTGCAGTATACATTTGTGGTTGGGATCTAAGCCCCTGATGGGCGTGTTGTGAGTGGGCTGGCAGATATGGGTTCATTTTCCACCATTATCGTCAGCCAGCGTTGTCTGGTCCTCATATGGCTGCGTCAGACTGGTCCTCTTGTAGTGGTAAAGCCTTTCCACATTATTTTACTGTTTCGGGATAATACCCATATGAATATTCAGATGGCCAGGACACACTAGAATTCTAATGTACAATGAGTGTAAACGTTGTTATTCGACACTTTCCGGGAAAGTAATGTTTTGTGGCAAGTGGGCAATCGCTATCATATGTGGACAATGTTTAATGATATGTGGACAACATTTGGGGTGTGTGGACAACGTTTGGGGTATGTGGACAATATTTTAAAGTATGTGGACAATGTTTTATAGTATGTGGACAATGTTTTACAGTATGTTGACAGCGTTTATGGTATATGGACAATGTTTTATAGTATGTGGACAATGTTTTACAGTATGTTGACAGCATTTATGGTATGTGGACAATGTTTTGTTCTATGTTGACAATGTTTGTCGTACTTAGAAGAGTTACAATAAAGAGATGAAGTTTGTAAGAGCTTCTGATAACAGAAAACGGGAAAACTACAATGGTGTCTCGTTATCTTCCAAGCCTTCCATGGGGATCAACTCGACCATTGAAGATCACTGGACCGTATCTCCTTCCTCAAGCCACGGCTGATGGATTACATCTTCGGAGGCGTCGTCTCCAAGGTTATTGAGATCTTGTGTCTTGCTTTTGTTGAACTTCAAAAGGCAATATCACGATGCTGAGCCGTTGTGATGATCGGAAATATAATTGTAATGAGATGCGCAAGGCCTAGGTATCTGATGACTATCCTTTAGTTGGTAATCATCTTGAGTTATACTGTCGAGGTTGTGATCTGGTTTGAATACTTACATCTTTTTGGAGTCTGCGCTGTTTAAGAGAAATGTAGTTTAGATTTCTGAGTATTTCTTCGTTAAGTGTTCTTCTGAGCGTTGGAATTAGTTTTGATGCTCTTTTGTGTATTCGTTCTAAATTCTCCTCGTTTTTTATTTGGCGACCAGAACTGAGTAGCGTAGTCTGAAATGTGGTCGTGTGATACTCATTTGTTCCGGTCAGCCGCCGGTCCTGTTGTTCCTGCGTTTAGTACCGCTGGTTGTCTTGTACAGGTGAACCAGTACGCGATCCATTTCATACGGGGTGGGATTCAATTTTCAGTGTCGGATTGTCAGAACGAGGTTGTTGTGGAAGGTGCGTTGCTTGATGGTACGTGAGGGATGGTGTGTGTGTGTGTGTGTGTGTGTGTGTGTGTGTGTGTGTGTGTGTGTGTGTGAGGGTTGGAAGGGGGTGTCAAGAGTGATGAATTAGTGATGGAGTGTGTGCGTCGCCTCTCCTCCTCCCTCTCTTTTCCTCCTCATCACGTCGGCCTGGGTACAGGGAACACCAGAAGGTGTTGGTCCTGGCTAGACTTTTCCCATTACTGGTGGTCATTCCAGTGGCCCTGGGCACATGGTGATGAAAGCGAAGATGACGACGGATGGGATGAGTGGAAGTGAGTTGAGGACGACGAGGTACAAAGAGGAATTAAAGGAGCGAAATGAACGAGTTCAGAGAGGCTTGTTTTGGATAGAAGGCTGGCGTGCGTAGCACTCAGAGAAGTAGGATGTTGCACGAAGGGGATTAAAGAGTGCAGCTATGTCAGGAGTGGGCTTGTGAGAGGCTCTTCTTTAGGTAAACCACACTTGAGGTAAGTACACATGAATAGCCTCTCTCGAATGCTTGTAAGAGCTATAGAAAAAAAAGAAACAGGTTTCTTTTTTAAAGGATCTTAAGCTGTCTTATGTGTGGTGTGGGCCGTCCAAAAGATCAATACTGGCTTCCTTTACCGTCATTGTTATGGGTCATTGATGTTCTGTCGATAAACCAGGATAGAGGGAGGAGGAGGACGGGGGACAGACAGACAGACTGTCAGTTATATCGTTCAGTGACGGTTTGTGTTTACAGGACGGTGGAAATGTTTTGCCTCTACGGCTGTGCTGAATGTCAGTGACCGGTCAGCGGAGTGCATGATGATTGCTGACGAATATGATTCGCTTGGCTCGCGTTAACAGTTTACATGCTGTTGGCTTTGATGGCATTGCTCTGTCGTGGGTGCTGCTGCAGGGACCGGCTGGCTTTGGTTGGAGATCCAATTTGATTGATAACTTCGTCCCGTTGTTTTTTTTCTCTCTCTTAAAAATATTGATAAAAGTGTCGCTTTGCATTCTGCTTTTTATTTGGTACTGGAGAATCGATGTCCATGTTTTCTTAATTAGTTTGTTAGACGGAGATGATTGTGTGTTGTTAACAAGGATTGTCTTTGTTATCTTGAAAACAAGTAAGAGTAATGTTTGGGGGCCGTTTCGGGAGCTCACACAACCCACAAGACCAAGAACGTCACTGGAAAAGACACCACCTCGACTGGAAGTCTTCGTGCTTGTGGTTGTTAGTGTGAGACATGTGTGAGGTGTGGTCCTCGTTTCCTCCTGTGGCTCCTCATTGTTGCTTGTTATTGTCATGGTGGTTGTTGTCGTTGTGGCTGTTGTAGTGCCAGTGGTCGGTCCAGGTTGTCTGCTGTGGGCGTTACTGTTGCGATGGTGAGGGTGGCGAGGGCGGGTTATAGCGGACAGGGTTGTTTTTGTTGTCGCAATTGATTATTTTTGTTCTGTGTCACTGTGGATGAGAGGCTTCTGCGTGTGATTGAAAATAGTGCACAGTGAGGATGGGGTGGTTGGTATTGTTAATGGTTGTAGGAGATTGTGGCTGTTATCATGACTAGGCTTTGACGTAGAGGGCCTGGCGATGGCGATGGTTGTTGCTGGTAAGGGAAATGATGAAGCTGTGGATAGAGGACATGAGGACATTGTTGGTGAGGGAGATAATGGAGGATGGTGTTGGTGAGGGAGAGGATGGAGGGCGAGGTTGGTGAGGGAGATGATGGAGGACGGTGTTGGTGAGGGAGAGGATGGAGGACGGTGTTGGTGAGGGAGATGATGGAGGGCGAGGTTGGTGAGGGAGAGATGGAGGACGGTGTTGGTGAGGGAGATGATGGAGGGCGAGGTTGGTGAGGGAGAGATGGAGAACGGTGTTGGTGAGGGAGATGATGGAGGGCGAGGTTGGTGAGGGAGATGATGGAGGACGGTGTTGGTGAGGGAGAGGATGGAGGACGGTGTTGGTGAGGGAGATGATGAAGGTCTTTGTTGGTGAGGGAGATGTTGTTGAAGGTGTGTAGTACGATGGTTGTTGATGGCGCAAGAGATGGACGGTGGTGCTGTGTCATCACCACCTGACACACACATGACCCATGACAACGCATGCCACCAGGTGTCACACGCGCGACAGACGTCACCAGGTCACACACACACACACACACACACCACGAACCAGTGCTCTGACAAGTTGCATTTACAGTAGCTTCGACCAGCACGCTTGACGAGACGCGTTGAGCAATTGCATCTTCTCATGTTGCAAGGTTGCACAATGCTCTCTGGCTGCGATTAGATATGACGACCCAGTTCAACAAAAGGTCTAACGATAAATGATTTTACAAAGGGGAGGGAGGGTGTTGGTCTTGAACGTCTGGAAGTAAAAAGAAAGAAAAAATGTTTGAATTTTTTTTTACGTCTCTCTCTCTCTCTCTCTCTCTCTCTCTCTCTCTCTCTCTCTCTCTCTCTCTCTCTCTCTCTCTCTCTCTCTCGACCTTAGCCGGATCTCCCAGCTGAGCCCCCATCTTTCCCCCGAGAATTGATGATCCCCGGGGATCTGTAGCAATATTTATATATATAAAATCTAATGTACCCAGGCATATGTCCTTGTTCCAGGCGTTGCTGTATATCAGATTTTTCTTCTTTTTTTTTTATCAAAGATTTACTCCATCTGGGAGCCTTTTCCGTTTTCTTTGACACGCGTCATAAGCCATCTCCCATGTTTTTCAGTAAATCTTGAAATGTTCGGTGTACTCGTGGAGGTGAATCCTTCGCAGGCCAGAAATTTTACGAAAATGGTATTTTTTTTTTTTCTGATTTTTACTGTTAGAGTAAGCCATCTTGAAGCTGGACCAAAGCTCAGTTTGCTAGATGTCTTTATCGAGACAGTAAGAGAGAGAGAGAGAGAGAGAGAGAGAGAGAGAGAGAGAGAGAGAGAGAGAGAGAGAGAGAGAGAGAGAGAGAGAGAGATTTGATAAAAAAGGAGTAGGAAGGAAATAGAGGCTTTAAGTGGACGGCGAAAAGATCTTTTGGTGTTTTGTCTTTCTTCCCTTTTTTTGATCGAGTCTGCCTTAACCCTTACAACACACAACAGTGCTGCTCTTGAATACAGCCTTAAGAGAAGATAATGTAATCCTAATATAACCCTTGAACATGATAATATGACCCAAGGGCCACGACGCACTGCCCTTGAACACGATAATGTAACTCTAAAGCAAGATAATGTAATAACCTTTGAGCATAATAGTATAAAATAACCTTTGAGCATAATAGTATAACTCTAGGGCACGACACACTACCCTTGATTATTATAATGTAGCTAAAGCAAAATAATGTAATCCTAAAATAACCTTTAAACATAACAGTATCACCCTAGGGCACAACACGCTACCCTTGAACGCAGTAATGTAACTTTCAAACTAAATAATGTGATCCTAAAATAACCCATGAGCACAATGATATAATCCTAAAATAAACCACGAGCACAATAATATAATCCTAAAATAACCCATGAGCACAATAATATAATCCTAAAATAACCCATGAGCACAATAATATAATCCTATCTTACAACAGTACGCTACCCTTGAGCTCGAAGATGCTCCCCTTGAGCAGGACGGCACTTGTGGCCCTTGGATCTAACATCACGACCTTTGACCCGTCCGTTTAAGTACACGTGATAGCCCTTGGTTGATTTGACCCTCACGATGGCGTGCCATGGGTTGAGGAGAACCCGTGCGAAAGGTTGAAATTTCTCGACGGTCTGTGTCCTCTACTACCAACCTCTTTGTTGATGTGAAATTCATATCCAGATAACTGCTTTGGAGATGACGCTTTCGCCAGCTCTGAATATTTAGAAACTTTTCTCCTTCGCATTAAGAGCTCGGATGAACTCCATAAATTCGGTTTATTTGGTACTAATATTTTCTTAACGTGTTTCCTCCCCCAGAGTTCAAGAATGAATTTTTTCTCGTTTCAGATGTGAGAAATTAATGTTCCCGATTGGTGTTTTGTATTCATTAATGCATTTTTTGATAAAGTGACTATGTTGATTGCTCGTATTCATTACAACACAACTTTAATGCGCATATTTTTTAATTTTCTGAAAAAAGGAGTCGCCAGAAATGGTAAGTGAAGCGATGTAATTTCAGTGAATTTTTTTTCCGTGTGACGCAAGACTTGTTATCAGGGACAGACTTCATTTATTGTCTTGGGCGAGCGAGATGTGACCTGCAACCATGTTGTTGTCAAAGAAATGAGATGCAGAATACAGCTGTTGCTGCTGCTACTGATGTTGCTTCCGGTACCGGGTACTGCTTCACTCGGTATCCGGTACTACTTCACTCGTTATCCGGTACTGCTTCACCCGGTATCCGTTACTTCTTCACTCGGTATCCGTTACTTCTTCACTCGGTATCCGGTACAGCTTCACTCAGCATCCGGCACTGCTTCACTCGGTATCCGGTATTACTTCACTTGGTATCCAGTACTGCTTCACCCGTTATCCGGTATTCCTTCACTCGGTGTCCGGTGTTCCTTCACTCGTTATCCGGATACTACTACTCCCGTTACCCGGTATTGCTGACCCCGTCATTTGAACTACCACCCATCCGATTGCTTGCCAATTAAGACTTTCGCGACGCGTAACGACATGCAGAACATAATTTTTTATCATCCTCCATTGATTAATCTTCCTCTTAACGATCCTTGTGGTTTAACTTGGCTAAACCTATTAATGTGTTTAGCATTTAGTGTAACTCTGGGTAACTGGTAGGAAAACACACACGCCACATTCGTTATACAAAGCAGATGTCACAGTGTGGACAAACGCATGCACCATTATACATCATAGATGTAACACGTGTGACGTCGGGGGATAATTCACTGTGTATTTCAAAGGTTTTAATGATATAAAAACACGTGCCTTGGTTCATATCCTTGACACATTGTGTTTGTGTACAAACGGCTTTTAAAGAATACCTGAAGTAAGCTTTTGAGATGAGTGCTTGCGCAGGTGCAGCTTGCGGGCGGCTACTTTGCGCTCTGCATGAGGATTATGTCGCCCTAGCCACAGTGTCACAAAGGCCGCACGCCCTATGTACCGACATGTCGCCCTGGCCTGTCTTGTCTTTAGGTCACGCCCTACCTACGTACCAGTATGTCGACCTAGCCTGCTTCCCTTCCACGCCCTACTTACCAAAACAAATCACGCTTAGTCTTCAGTTGGAGGTTCCTCAAACCTCGTGTGTTACGATGGCTTCACGTGTACGGCTGGTGTCAAAACAGCGATCGTTTATGCAAATAGTGTATCAGAGTCTTACACTTGTCTTTAGAATTTAGTACCAGAATGCCCCAGTAGAATTTAGTACCAGAATGTCCCATCGTCTCACCCCATAATAGTTACCTCTGCTTACCTTTTCTTAATGTACATAAAAAATGTTTTCTCCCTCGTATATATTTGTATATGTAATCACATCATGCCTTCCAACGGCAGGATTCGAACCTCTACCTTTCGTTTTTTTTTTTGTCGAAAAGAGAGGTTCAATGTTATACACTCGTGTATAAATACACGTAAAAGCGACAAGTTAGACGAAGCACCGTGTGTTTCTGTGGATCTATTAGACCTCAGAGCCTCTGGTGTCTCTCTCGTCATTCTGTCGCGGTCTTCATCTTCCCCCTCATACCCACACTTCACACACACACACGAGCAGCTCCACCAAGTTAGGAGCAGCGATTGAGACGTCTTTACCACAGTAAATGAACGCCTGTAAAGAACTCAGCCCTTGAGGTATATTGCACCTTGAGATGCGTAGATTACGTAAAGTCTCCCCTCGATTCATCGCCTGGCCGAAAAGAAAAAAAAAAACGTCGCTATTTTCCGGAGGGCGAAGAAGAAAAACCTGATTCGTCAGCTCTATCTCACTGAGGCATCGGTCGTCACCGGAGTGATTCGTCAGCCGTATCAATGATGCCTCATTTCTTTTCCCCTCCTGATTCTTGAGCAATCTCGGTGATTCGCGAGTCTATTTCGGTGAGACGTCTTTACCACGCCGTGGTTCACCGTGGTTCCCCGATGAATCATCGTGGAGTTCTCTGAATGGAGATTCATTTCCTCCGTAACGTCATACATTTCAGCGAAATCAGAGATGAGTCATTAGCATGAGTGCAGTAACATGATTCATCGTTGTCATCGGTATCTTGATATTCATTTAAGCGATTCGTCGCTTCTCAGTGATTCAGTATTTCCTCTTTTTGACACTGCGACAGTCTTGGTACAAATGACAGTATGGAACGAGAATGAAGTATGGGATTGGGAGTCAGGGATTTCTAATGACAGTATGGGAACGAGGATGAAGTATGGGATTGGGAGTCAGGGATTTCTGTGGACATAATTTGTCCCCCTCTTCGAGAAGGGAGGTACGGAAATAGAGAGGACGCTCATTGGTTAAGGAAGCGAGTTGAAGCACCACGCCATAGGTGACGGCAGGCATTACAGCCTTCTCCACCTTCTGAAGTGTATCGGGCGGACGTACACTGACGAAAAGGGGTTAGTCACGGCTTATTTCTGCACTCCCCTACCACAGCCACCACCACCACCGCACCAGCCTCCTCTCCCCATCCCATCCACATGAAGCCATGGCAAGATGGGTGGGGTGTGTGTGACACTCACTGCGGGGGAAAAAAAGAAGAAGAGGGTCGCGTGGTTGTGACAGCAGCTAACAGATGCATTTGTTCTGGCTTATGTCAAGAAGGTGTTGTGTTCATAGGAGGTGCGTCACACGTGGGGCGTGACAGTGAAAGAAACTCCTGCGACCTGTCGTTTGTCACAGGCAGTGGTGTGTGTGTGTGTGTGTGTGTGTGTGTGTGTGTGTGTGTCGACACCGCAGTTGTCAGTAAAATTATGTCTTGCTTAATATAATCTAATTCCCTTTGTAAGGCGATACAATTACGTTCCCTGGTATTTCACACATCGCATCGTGTCTGAAATAGAATTTCGATATTTTCGGCCGATATTTCTATTTCTTAACCTCAGCTGATAGGCCACAGTGGGTGGGTGTCCTGGGTGGGTGGGTGAGGGTAACTTTAATATTTTCATAAGGAGAGAGAGATTAGAGTGACGGAAAAAGTTAGGATCGAACTTTGATGAAGTTAAGAGAGGTAATTAGCGTGCCTCGAGACACGGGCCGCGGGTGAGAAGGTGGATGAAAGGGTGATGGATGAAGCCACGGGGTCATCATTTACCTCTGTTTACTGCTACGTCACGGAGCGCAGACATGACGGTCGGAGGCAGAGAGGCAGTCTGGTATAGCGGCAGGAGGGTAGAGGAAGAAAGGCAGTCTGGTAAAGCGGCAGGAGGGCAAGAGGCAGAGAGGCAGTCTGGTATAGGCGGCAGGAGGGTAGAGGAAGAGAGGCAGGGTGGTGACTGTGGAGGGTAATTGAACGTGACGAATCAGAAGAGAAAGTGGTGAGAGAAAAGGACACGAATGAGGGATGATAGGGGGAAGAGAGAAGGGAGGCAAGAGGAAAGAATGGAAAGAGGAGGAGAACAATGATTAATGGAAGAAGGAGGAGAAGAATGATTAGTGGAGAAAAATGAACGTAATCATCATAATACATGACATCTCAAGAAGCTAATTGTGTAGTGAGAATGTATATGTATAGTCTTATATCTGGAATACCTAAGTAGTAGTTGGTCAAGATCTTTCGTCTGTCAGCTCCATCTTAACGATGATGGTTGTAATAACCCCTGGCAGCTGATAGACCTAAAACCCAAGTATCCAACTATCACATCTCGCATTTCATCAGGTTTTCCATATACCTCTATATAAACTTATTCAGTGACATAGACTTTAACATGATAGAAGATATTGCTCACTGAGAATTACCAACATTATTTTCACATGTTTATCTCTTTTCCACAGGTAAGTACATACTCACGTGAGGGTTGGTTGTTAAGTGGATAAAGTGTGGTAGAGGTAAGTGCGTCCACGGTCTCCTTCAGTCACCACAACCCAAACTAGGGCAGGATGCGCCTCAACACGTTGGTAAGGTGCATGAAAGATTTCTACCTATTCTTTAGTCATGTGTATTTTTCTGATGAAAATCATATGTATTTACTGGAGATTATAGTTCTTACTGGTGTGATAAGTGTTGCCGGCGGGGATAGAAAATATGCTCCGTCTCGTAAGTGGTTGGAGTTCTCCATGAAGGCCACGTAACCACAGCTCCATAACCACAGTTCCATTGGGTTCTTTCATGACCAGGGTGTTCCTCATGTCTCCCAAACTTGACCCAACTGCTGGTGTACGTGTGCGCAGGAATGCTTAATAAATCGACCGTTTAATAAGAGGGGAATTTACTTAAATGTTTCTTATCTTGAACTAGAAACTACTCTTTTAATTTTGCAAACTTGACGTGAAACGGGACAAGCTCAAACAGCTGTGGGTGTGACGCTCTGTTGACGAAATTCTGCTGCTGCTGCTGCTGTTGTGGTCGGCTGTTCTGAATTAATTGTCGGCGCCCTAACGACTTTTGGCTTCACACCTGACATCGGGTTCGTTACCACGTTGCACGATATTACCATTTTTATGGTAATGACCCGCCAAACTATCACGTCCGGCTGGTTTGGTCCGTTTCGACTGGTGTATTTTATCGTCTGTGTGAGGTATTGCTTATGAACATTATCCTTGATTACTTATGAATATCATTATTTTGTCACTTGAATCTGGGTTAGTGTCAGGTTGTTTTAACATTTTTGTGTTGCGATGTTATGATTATGCATGAGTGATATATTGTATGTCTCTCTGTAGGCGAACACATTCGTAGACACGTCGTATATTGTATTGCCCCACATAATCGTCCTCAGGTCTGGTTGAAGAACCGCTAACACGGGTTCCATCGTCATAACCATTATAGTTCATACTCCACTCCTTTCACTACTTTAAAACCCCAGCAAATCACCAATGCATCACCGGGAAAACTAACTCAGTACACACTACGACACGGCCAAATATCGTCTTGGTTGTATAACAAGCTACAAGACGCGTTGGTGTTCTTGTGTCACCTGTTGTAACAAGATCCTTGCATGTTTTCTCAAATCCGGATAAGCTTCTACTTCTTGCATTCAAACTGGGCCAAGTATTTTTGGTGATGTTTACCTCCTTCGGCAGATCTGCCTGCATCTGTAACCAGACATCACATGGCTTGGACCCAGTGTTGCGGAAGGCGTAAGGTGGTCAGCCCTCTCACCCTCGTGTCTCCACACCCTGATTCTCGTCCTCTGACAGACGCCTCAGTCTTCTCCAGTCATCTGCATCAAAGAGGTCGTGCGGGTGGAGGTGCTAGGATGTTTTGGCGGTCTTGTACACGAAGCCGCTTTGTTGATTCCTTCGCATTTCTTCCTTTTTTCCTTTCCCTTCGGTTGAGAAGTATGACTCGCAGATGGTGATGACCCCATAACGAGATGTAGGCCGTCGCCCTGAACAACCACCACCCGTTTTCTTTCGCTTCCTGGCTCCACGGCGAGTCACCCAAAACAAATTCGTAGAATTCTGAATATCCTACGCTTCTGCACAGTTTGTTTAACCTCAGATGCTATTTATTATTGATTTTTCTTGGCGCGTAGCTTACATACGCTGCAAATATCATAGGCTGATTCTACGGGTATGAATATATTACTTTTAGGTTGTGACCTGTGGATTCCATTTCCAGATATCAGGTTCCATGTGATGCGAAATCATTAAGAGAAGTGGATGGCGGAGATCCATCGTTGGTGACCATAACCTCTGTATGGAAATTAGATACTAATATAACAAGGTCAGTTGTAACGCACTTGTGATGAGAACGTGAAAAGACAACAGTGAAAGCAGTCCTTCTGGAGTAGACTTTTGAAGTTAACAGTAAACACACTGAGTTTGTGGCTGTCTTGGTAAACTCAGAGTCTACATAGTATCCACTTTGTGGATAAGGGTTTACAGCACTAGCAGTGAAGGGTGTACTTCTATAGTAAACCATGTTATGAATACGGTGTACTCACAGAGAACCGGAACACCTACAAGCTGTTTTCGATAACGTGATTGATTTTCTTTCCGACATGGAGATCATGCAGCAAATGCTGTTCACTTTGATCATGTACACTGAATGCTGTTCACTTTGATCATGTACACTGAATGCAGTTCACTTCTGTGGAAGATGGCGCAGTTAACAGCAATTATGCCACGCTCATGGCGAGGAATGAAGTCGAACATCAAGTAGTTACATCACACACTTATTGATAATGGTGGCACATGTGCTGTGAGCCCAAGGGGTCTTTAAGAGTAGATACGTAAACTCACAGAGACGCTGTGAGAGGACATGACCCTGCAGTAACTGTGGAAGTGGTGTACACGCCTCTGTTGCCAAAACTGATTCGGGTGTTCATCAGTAACGGAAGTGAAGGGGGAAAGCGGTTTTTTTTGAGAGAAACAATGGAACTTTCGACTCTTATTGTTGTATATATATATATATATATATATATATATATATATATATATATATATGTATATGTGTATGAGGTAGTGAAAACTCACTTTTGGGTAGGCTGTATCATCGCCAGTTGACGAGACAGAGTAACGTCTCTTTGAAGAACTTCTCGCTTCTGAGGAATCCATCCTGTCTCAGCTACTGAGTGTAGCGCAGCTATAGAGCTGCAGAAGGCTCTGTTGAAAATGCACTGGGATAACAATATGTCAGAAATAATCAGTGAGGGAGATACCCAAGGAGTGGCTAGTGGCATTCCATTGTCTTAAGAAAAGGAGATAAGAAATATATCTTGAATCACCAGTCGCCACGCTTTCTCTCATTGTGAAGGAAGTGTATGTCTTGTATATTATCATCAGGGGTCAGTCTGTCTTTCTTCATCTCCTCTTCCTTCTTCTTGTCTCACTCTCTCCCCACTCCTTCTCGCTCTCTTTCTCTTCCTCTATCACACACACACACACACACACACACACGCACACACACACACACACACACACACACACACACACACACACACGTATAATTCTCTCTACAGACAGGTAAATCCACACTTTTTCCTCCTTTTACAATTTTTCCAACTCTTTCTCCCTATCCACTTTTCCTCCCTCCCACTATTCCTTCCTCCCTCTTACTATTCCTTCCTCTCCACCTTCTCCCTTTTCTTTCTCTTTTTATTCCTACCACTTCTGTTTTTCGCACGTACCCCTATTCTTCCCCCCCTTTTTTGGGGGGTCCTTTATCCGCTCCATAGGAATTGCTCCATTCTGTCAGGATTTACAAGACAGTGACAAGAACCATCCAGCAGGCAGGAGGCGGTGTACCGCGCGTCGAGAACTTAGATGCCCCAGGATTTACTGGCGAGTGGTGCCAGCGACAGTGGCGTCTTCTACAAGCTACGTTCACTGTGTCTCCTCCGCGAGAGGAGCCTTCCCTTCCTCCGCATCGTATTCGCAAGATGTGTGATTTGCGAAGAAAGGAAACTTAACAGCAGCATTTACGTTATTCGGTGACGGTCTCTAGAACGTTTGCGTCATCTGGTGACGGTCTCTAGAACGTTTGCGTCATCTGGTGACGGTCTCGAGAACGTTTGCGTCATCTGGTGATGGTCTCTAGAACGTTTGCGCCATCTGGTGACGGTCTCTAGAACGTTTGCGTCATCTGGTGACGGTCTCGAGAACATGTACGTTATCTGGTGGTGGTGTCTAGTAGATGAGTATCTTGTATCAAGGTTACGATCTTAGTTCCTCTGATAACAGCCACAAGCAGAGGAGAGCTGCTGTTGCTGCAGACACGTATATAATTAGACCATTTATATTTCTCCTTGGCGACGCAAGGTCTGGTTTGTGCTGATGGTGTGTGTGTGTGTCTATGTGTATGTGGAGTAGGAGGGGAGTTCCTTCCTGTGACGCCTGTGTTCGTGTGGGGTATGATAAGCATTTTGGGATGAAGGGCGACATCATTCTCCCGTACTAGGAGGTCTTTAGGATTGCAAGGACGGAATCTCTGAATCAGTAACATGATATTGATATTTCAGGTCATGCGAAGAGGTGAACTTTAATATACGATTTCTTGGTACAAGCACCTGATTGATAGATTGACGGATAGATAGGGAGACAGATAGATAGATTGTTAGATAAATAGACACTATATCATTGTAATTTTCCTGCAGTGTTTGCCTGCAGTGCACAATTATCTCTACAAACAGTAATCACACACACACACACACACACACACACACACACACACACACACACACATACACACATACAGTTTTTATTGTGACTGGTGGTGTTACCGATCACCGGCCAGGGTTCGAATTCCAGAGCGGGTTATCCGGCTTACAGCCAACCCAGCTGTTCATCCCCCACTGTCGGGTCATCACAAATATAGAACACACACACACACACACACACACACACACACACACACACACACACACACACACACACACACATGCACAGACATACGCACATAAAGCTTCTATCTTGTAGCTGTTAGCGTTAACGACCCAACAGTATCACGGGCCAGGGTTCGAATTCCGGAGGGGGTGGAGGAGGAGTAGCAGGCTTACATCCAACCCAGCTGTTCATCCCCCGCTGTGGGTTCATCACAAATAGAGCACACACAAAAATAAAAGAAAAAAAATAGTAAACATGATACGATATTTCAAGGTTAAGAGACGGGGCAACACGAGTGTAACACTCGACCCCCTTCCCCCGGGTAAAACACACACACACACACACACACACACACACACACACACACACACACACACACACACACACACACACCTGAAGCAAAGCCCTTCATTCATATCCTGAAGGACTCCTCAAAAACATTCTACGGCAATCGTTTTAAAGGGAATTCCAGTGAGATGGTGCGCAATCGGACCAATGTAAGTGAGACTGGGATGTCTGATGCGCTGGCTGAACACTCCGCAGCTCTGGGAATATAGGATGTCTTAATGCACAAAACTTTTCCTTCTCTCATCGAAAATCAATGATTGTGTGGATGGAATTGCCTACAGCTCATCGTTTCTGCTCGTTTTCTGTCACTTTGTTTTGACGTCAAAGGTAGAAGAATTACTCCGTATAATGACAGTACGTTACATTGATGTAATGATGGTAAGTAACTCTTCCCAGATTGGTATTGCTGTTCTACAAACGAGCTTGATTCAGAGACGTTAACACATCTTTACATACGAACTGTACTTTTGTAAGTGTACTTGTGGAGAGAGATATGTGGCCGCGGTATTGGTGGTGTTGGCACAACATAGGCTGGTACAGTTGTTTTGGGTTGTGGGAGAGTGGTGTTATGTTGTGACTTTAAAGTAACGTCACGTGTTGAGAATCAGTATGTATAAAGGTGTGTAAACGTGGGATTAATACAGCTACTGCTTGCCATCTACTAGATGATATCCGTTGCTGACCAGTAATCGCGGCCGTGTGATGAGAGTGCTATCTGTACGAAGAGTAACATGACTAGTTTGGTTTATATCTATCGTCACCCTGTGCTAACTGTTGATTATTCCTAGTCACTTCGATGGTCTTGTAAGACTTCTGGTCTCTCTCTCTCTCTCTCTCTCTCTCTCTCTCTCTCTCTCTCTCTCTCTCTCTCTCTCTCTCTCTCTCTCTCTCTTCCAAGACAGTCTTGGGCCGTCTTTCCCACCAGCTTCAGTTTTCCAACTATCTCACTGCTGCCATCACACCAGAATCTCCTAAGCCTCGACACTACTGTGAGTGATGAGGGGAAATTTATCCAATACTTCATTCCCCGAAAACTCGCCACACTATATAGGTCGAGCCTTCGGGCGAGGGAGAGAGGCACGACTCAAGACTTAGAGAGAGAGAGAGAGAGTTGACGGGAAAGAAGGAAGGAAGGGTAGGCGGGGACGGAAGAGGCGAAGACAGGAGGAGTAAGGGATTTACCGGAGGAGGAGGAGAAGCAGCCGCCACCATCAGGAGGAGGCTCGGGAGGGAAGAGTAAAATGACGAGAGTGAGGGAAGACCGGGGGAAAATATGAGGATGAATATGAGGTAGATGAGGGAGAGAATATGAGGTGGTGAGGTACGGATGACTGGGTAAGCAAGGAGAAGCGAGAGCGAGACGTAAAAAGGAAACGAGAGATGAGAGGCAGGAAGTATCTGTCTGGGTTTTCCCGCACAGCCGCTCTGAAGCCAGCCATGTACACGACGATCTTTGTTGAGCCTCGTCCCTACCATCGACTGGAGGAGGAGAAGAGAAAGAAGAGAGGGAGGAAATAGAAAGTAAGGAGGAGGAGGAGGAGTGAGGAAGAAAAGAAAACAAGGAATGACTATTTTTTTTTCTTTCCAGAGACGATCGTATCTCACAATCACCTTCCTGGACACACACTAGACTATAACGTAAGAGAGAGCGTGTCTGTCTCTCTCAGCCATTATGGAAACGCCCCATCTCGGCTTTGTCTGATTCCTTAACTCGACCTGACGGGGGCGTAGAGTTGGGTTACCACAGAACGGGAAGAACTGGAGAGAAATTCTCCAGAAAAATATAAAAAAAAAAAAGGCCACTCGTATTTCAGTTCAGACCAGAGAGAGAGAGAGAGAGAGAGAGAGAGGTTTGTGCATCGCTGCGGAAGAAGAGAGAGAGAAAACCAAGAAAATAACAGAAGAAAGCATAAAGAATGAGGAAGAGACATGGAAAAGGAACGCGAACACACGCTAATGAAGGTGTTAGTAGGTGGAAGCCTACGGTTTGCTACTCTTTGTCGGGGTTCAGACTCTCTTTGACAAAGGGTCTACCCAGCTGTTAATTCCTGGCCGCCCAGACCCTGTGTAATTTAGTTTCCCCCAACAAACCCATTTACTGAAAATATGGTTAGGATTAATCCCTATACACCATGATGCTCGAGGACCTCCTCCTCCCCCTCCTCCTCTTCCTCTTCCACCTCCTCTTCCGCCTCGTCCTCCTCCTCTTCCTCGAGGAACATACACAGGAGGGGTGGGAGGAAGTCATTCCCCCCCACGCTGGGTCTCTCCAGAGTACGTGTACAAACATTTTTTCCGTGTGCGTCGAGTTGACTTAACACAGCAGACGGTTTGACCCTCGTCTGTTTTATGTTCCCTGAGCCAAATGCGGTCGGGAAGTTTCAGATCCTTCCTCTCCGACTCCTCGTTACTCTTTTATCCCACTGTTGCCGACCGGAACTCTTGACCAGATAGTGCACCGCTGTGAGAGCCAGGTATTGCTCGACACTAAGAGTGGAAAACGAGCCTTAAGCCCTTGAACACAAGGGCGTGACCTTTTAGATACAAATGCCCTTGGCCTTTGACCTCGAAGGTCAGAATTGCCTTGGCCTTTGACCTCGAAGGTCAGAACTGCCTTGGCCTTTGACCTGACTCTTAGGGTAAGTGTCGAAGGTCAGAAAATCATACGCAAGGGTTGTACCATCGTACTGAAGGCGGGTTGTAAAGGTTATTCTCCCATTCCGTGTGTAATTATACCTTAATGTCAAGCAATATCATCGCAATGGCTGGCGTCGGGTCACTCCTGTGTGTTTCCACCGAGTGCTTGCTTGAAGTCTTGTCTGGTTGTTTAGGACCGACAAGCATCACGGTATACGAGAAATTAAAAGCTTGTGAGCTGTTATGACAAGGATTATGAGCCAGTGATGTGTGTAACGAGGAATATATAAAGGACGTGACGGTCAGAGAAGCACTAGAGAAAAGTTATATAGTGTAACGGGTCATTAAGGTGCTACAACAGATGTCTCGTGATAGTGTAACAGCGGGTGTGTGTCACGTGACAGTGTTACAGGCCAGTGAGATGCTACAGCATGGGTTATGTTATAATGTAACAGCCGAGTAAAGCAGTAGAGCATGGGTAATGTGACAGTGTAACATACCGGTGAGATGCTACACCATGGGTCATGTGACAGTGAAGCAGGCCAGTGACGGATCTGTGACTTGGACTGTGTAACAGTGTCACTAAGACCTTGAATATGGGTCGTTCAGGTACACTAGCTAGAGACAAACAGGTCACACATGAAGGTACGACGAAGGTCCCGTAGTGCATCACTCAACATTTAGCATCTATTTGTATTTGTGGGTCTGTGTTGAGAGACTGTGGCAGTCAGTTCAGAGGCGTGGCATCGCGGGAGGGAACCCGTCACCAGGGCCAAGGGAAACAAAGAACGTGGGAAGACGAGAGAGAGCTTGCATGGTAGAGGAAGTGTTGGAGGACGCAACAGAGGGAGGGACAGTCATGTGACTTGGTGTATGTGGGACGAACTGCTCCAGGGCAGAAGCCGAGTTAAATGCGAGTGTTTATCATCCAACTGCCGAGTGTTTTTGTTTATATGTGTGTGGGTGTGTTTATGTGCGTCGTATGGTGCGCGTGTGTGAGGGAAAGCCATCATTGGCTGTCAGTTATTACCTATTTGTGCCTTAGGAAGGTAGTTTATTGCTCCTTGGTTCCAGTTCTTTTCGTTGCCTTTAATCATGTAGTGGCTGAATGTTTCATTGACAATAGCCTTTACTTCCTCCTCCCTCTGCTTTTACCATGAATCTACAACTCTCTTGCTGAAGATTTGTATTCTTATATTCTCCTGCTCTCATTTCTTACCTATGTCCCAGTTGTTTCATCTTGTTCTTGATTCTCTTTTGTCATATGTTAACGTCATTATGGCACTCTTCTGTTATCATGTCACCCCTTATCCTCTCTTCTTCTAGAGATGGGAGATCGAAGACATCCCCCCCCCTTTGTTCGTAGGCCATCTCCTCAGGTTTGATACAGACCTTGATGTATTCTTTTTAGACCTTCTCCAACATTTCTATTTGTCTTCTCAGGTGAGATCAGAGAGAGTGAGTTGCGTACACCATTTGTCGAATGTACATTTAAGAATATTTGTCTTAATCTAGAAACTCACTGTCAAGTTACGTGAAGGTCAGTCTGACGCTGACGAAGACATGGAGATGTGTCTTCACGAAGATAACGTCTTTACGTTTCTCTTTGCTCTTTTTTTATTTCTCCTTCTGTTAAAGGTACACCTTTCCTCTAATCTTTTGTCTCTGTTCCTGTTTCTCTGGCACCTACTTGTGCTACACACTTCCCTACACCCTCGTAGAACGTACGTGTGTGTGTGTGTGTGTGTGTGTGTGTGTGTGTGTGTGTGTAGATATACAGTTATGTTTACCTTGAAAGGTATTGTGTTTTCTAATGAGTTTCTGGAGAATATGCGTCGAGCCGGAGCCTCCTGCCACGGTCTTTTAACTCCCACTCTTCTCGCCGGCGCCACCGCACCCGAGCACCGTATCGCCCATATCGACGGGAACCCAATAGTGTTGAATTCTGTCTCAGGCTGCCGCTTTATCAGCGTCAGCGGCATCACTATGGGGGCGACGACGGAAACAGTGATGGGCGGCCTGCTCGCTCCCCACCACCCACTATCTCCCCGTATCGTCGTTATCTTTGCGTTACGTAACTCGTCTTGCCTGAGACGCCTGGAACGTGAGATAGGGCGCTGGCGAGGAGTATAGGTGCAAAGCCTCCACACTTGTCAACTTTATTACCAAATGTTGGAGAAAGATGGTGGTGATGGGAGACGGGTGTATTGATGCCGTCGGGGAGATAGATGTTCGTGCTGGTGCCTGTGAGGTGGGGATGGTGTAGGGTGGTGATGGTGATGGTGGAGGGGCGGTGTTGGAGAAATTATTGGCTGGTGGGAATGTGGTTCTTTGCATACCTTTTGGTGAGGGAGGGGTGGTTGTTTCTGATGAGGTGGTTTTAGGTGTTTGGAGGTGGTAGAGAGATGGGTAGCAGCGCTGGTGAAGAGGATATTTCGCAGTGGTGAGTGGAGGCGTTACTATGTTGGTGGAGTTAATCCTTCGCGTTGGAAATGAAGGACGAGTGGGTGTTGGTATACGAGAGGAAAGCTGTCTAATTTTTGTGTACTGGTAGGGAAGGTGAGTGCTAGTGTGGAGAGGTTGTTTGGGCTAGGGAGACATGTGTTGGTGCAGAGGTCGGTGTTTGCGTTCGCTCTGATGGTGAGGCAACGCTGGCTGGCTGTAGGTTGGGAGCTGGGGTAGGGACGACTCCCGCGAGTAAATGGATGCTGCTGGTGATATGGGTAGGGAGATGGCTACAATGAGGACGTGATCTTACAGCGTATAGGTGTCTAAGAGGTTATCAATACACAGTGTACTCGAGGACGAACACAATACTCCTTTCTGACCTTTTTGAATTTCTTACACATAGTTGCAGATACGTAGTATGGAGCCTGCATACTGATTCACAGCCCCTAAGGACGAGTTCGAATCGCTATCTTATGATTAGACGGCTCCAAACGCGACCCCCGACTCGAGCATGACCGACTCCCGCACTTGTGTGTAACTTCATGATTCTTATCGATCATAAAAACGGACAACTTCTCTCGCAGAACTCGTGTCTGCGAAGTTTATAATTAACTCTTCGCATTCTGGCTATCATGTAACCAACTCTGTACTTGCTCATGTATATTCTGGGTTTCCACAGTAGTTGTCGTCTTATTTCTGCCACAGGGAGTTTGTTGAAGTCCTTCCTCTCCGTCTTTATTCTTTGTCGAATTCTACTCCTGCCATGTTCGTCCACACATTCGATATTCAGATGGCCTGACACACCGTTTTTATGTCATCTGTTGACTAGAACTCTCGTCTATTCGCCTCCTGGCTCTGTTGGATACAACTTCGAATATATCTTCCTCTGTTTGGCTCTACCATCTGTTGCTCTTTGTCTGACTCGTTGTTGTTTCTGTTGTCAGCTTCTCTTGTAGCTGCTGGTATTGTATGATCATGATTCACGCGCGGATACGCTCGGAGTCGAATCCTGGGCACAGCACTCGGCCCACAGCCAATCCCAGGTGTTTGTCCTCACCCTTCGGGATTGGTCGATGAATGGATACCTGGCTCACGTGCTTGTATAAGTGCATAACAGACACACAATAGACATCGCCCGTAATATAAGGATAAAAGGCGAGTGTAAAACTCTCTCCCTAAAAAACACACAAAATAGTTATCACTGAGAATACAGAGGTTTCAAACGTTGTATGATAAAGAAACTAAAATTGAAGAGATGGGAGCACGACGAGTCTAAGACTCCCTCCCCGTACGCTACAAAAAGGTAATTACAATTTTTTTTTTTTTTCCAAAAGAAGGAACAGAGAATTGGGCCAGGTGAGGGTATTCCCTCAAGGCCCAGTCCTCTGTTCTTAATGCTACCTCGCTGATGCGGGAAATGGCGAATAGTTTGAAAGAAGAAAGAAGATGTGTGTGTGTGTGTGTGTGTGTGTGTGTTTAAAAACCATGTTTTACCAAAATCATGGAAGAGATCTCGTTACGTTGCCACAAATTAACTGTCAATTGCTATTTAATGAAGACTTTAATGGTCGCTCTGTGCGTAAATCTAATTTCTCCTTTCTGCTGTTACTCTCCGATTCAAGTTACAGATGTACAGTGTGTATGTTGGACACACACACACACACACACACACACACACACACACACACACACACACACACACACACACACACAATGCAGTGCCGTGGTAAGTTGTGAGTAGAGCAATACCTTACCACCTCTACATCTACAAATACAGTGAGATCAAGCGACACACATCGGGGCCCTAGTTACACCCTTCTGGGCTTGCTCTTCGACAGGGGTAATTTGTTCGACGGCGTCGAGCAGCTGCTACCACGCTAGATTCTATCAATGTGGGTCGACGTGCCCAGTAACCCTTACACGGGGGGTTATGTAGACCATCATTGTGTCCCCGTAGTTAACGAAGAGAACATCATTATGGACCTGCTAGTAGATGTGCGAAGTTCCTGTTTCTATCAGTGTCTATCTATCTATCTATCTATCTATCTATCTATCTATCTGTCTATCTATTTATCTATCTATCTATCTATCTATGTCTGTCTATCTATCTGTATATGTATCTGTATATATGTATGTGTATTTTTCCCGTCGATGAATTTTTCAACCATTAAAAATATAATTTGTGGAGCATTGTTTTGTCCCGGTTTTACTAAAGGGATTATCTTAGGTCGTCGTAGAGATTAATGTTGACCAAATAACTGGATCAAAAAGAAAAAAAAAGCCATTCGCCGTGTGACGCAATTTTCAGCCGGCATTTTATCGTCCACCTAATTGGGATAGCGATTAGCTTGGCCAGCAGTTGATGACACTGTGAAGCCGTGATCACATTCGTCTAGCTCGCAGCTCCCTGTAGCCTAGAATCCGCCCTCATCACGGGAAAATCAGCCACATGGATATATATATATATATATATATATATATATATATATATATATATATATATATAGAGAGAGAGAGAGAGAGAGAGAGAGAGAGAGAGAGAGAGAGAGAGAGAATAACAAATCTCGTTTCATCTCCCACAATTACCTCTCATAAAAAAACGAAATCGGGGCGGAGGGTTGTTGTGGAGTCTCTCTCTCTCTCTCTCTCTCTCTCTCTCTCTCTCTCTCTCTCTCTCTCTCTCTCTCTCTCTCCCCCTGCTTGTTTGATGTCCAGATGGCTATGTTGTGCCTGGTGTGAGTGCCAGACGGGCTACAGGGTATTGGTGTCACCAGGAAATAGTGCCAAACGCTCCATCACGGCTTACAAGGCTTGGACAGTCAACATTTCCTGTGGAAAGTTCCTCGTCTACGTGAGCCAGAGCCCACGGGGTTAGCGGTGTCTGAAATCTAGGGTAGAGGAGGATTACAGGGTATTTTTTTTTTTTTTTTTTGACCTCACCGTGACACAAGGGCGATTGATCTTTGACGGAGAGGTTAGGTTAGGTTAGGTTTTAATGAGAGACAGAGTAAGTTATGACATCATAAAGTGAAGTTTGCGATCGGAGTTCTATGCACACGTTTGTTTAGTGGTGTGGTGGGTTGCCTTTAGATCCCCAGTCGGGTTGTCATAGATCACTGGGAGCGAGGAATCTTCGCTTTCCAACCGAGTTGTCATAGATTATTGGGAGCGAGTAATCTTTGCACATGATGCCTTGTGAGAAGCAGCCACACTCCAGTCATTTCGCCAACTCCTAGTTATGATGCAGACACGCTGGCACGATCTGGTTCGTTCGATATTCTTAAAACAGTTGAAGGAAAGATGTGTTGACCAGTTTTTCCCCAGGGTTATCTCTTATGCGCATATAAACCTTTTTTATGTGTCTGGCGCTGAATCTCTCGTTCAAAGTGACCCCCATCGCAAAACGTGGTGTCTGTGGCGAACTTAGAATAGTGTTGTAGTTGCGTTTGATAACGATACGTCGCCACTTACATACGCACAGACGTTTCTGTTCATTATTCTAGTTCTCTGAAGCCATGTCGAGCATGGGTGTGTTTGTACAATTTGTTGGAGACTACTTAAAAATTGTCAGCATATATTTGCCATTTAATATACCATGACTCCTAGATGTATATCTTTCATTTCAAACGGGCTCTTCCCCGAGCAAGGAGTTGTGTATGTATGTATTTGTATTCTTTTATCTTCTTGACGTGCCTGTCTATAACATTGAGGGCTTTTTACAGGCAGTATCTCGTCTTGCTTTCAATATATCCTCACGACAGTTTCATAAGTCAGTGAACTACCAAAGGGAATAGTCTCTTGAGAAACGCCATGGAGGCATTTTAAGAGGGGCTTCCTCACAGTAGCTCTCTCCTCCCCCTCTTTCTCTCCCTCCCTCCCTCTGATGCTTGTAATGCGACACCCCTCTACTCACCCTGAATGTTGGGCGGGAGGTAAGACGTTATCACCACTTGGTCAGAGAAGTAGAGCAGACGCTGTTGTGGCGTCGAGCCAGCTGACATGACCCTGACACACTCCTTCTGCTGCTGTCTCACCTTCGTGTATGAGTTTTGATTTTTTTTGTGCGTGTGAATAAATATATATTTTTTCATATATATATATGTATAACCTGGCCTAACCCAGGTACCCCAGTTTATCTACCAGCCCCATAGGAGAGGATGAACAGGTTATCTTTATCTTATAAAGGGAAAGAGACGAGAGTCTTTCTTTTCCGCACAGTTGGCGTATCTACCTCGAAGTGGTAGCCTCACTAGAGGAAGGGACTTCGTCTAATGTGTCCAGATCCTGTATTGCGAGAGTTTCACAGCGGTCGACGGAGTCTCCATTTTCTTTGCCCTTGTATATCCCCTTCTTTTTAATGCAGTGTAGAAGACTATGTCACATTTTCTTCATTACCTGTTTGTACCTAAAGGGGGAACGGGAGCTTTATACAGTCATGGAACCCCACCTCTTATCCTTTACATCTTTATCATTTATATTTCTTATTATTTCATGGGTTTTTCGCATTTACTCCCTCTTCTCTCACTTTTTTCTACTTGTAAACTGTAGAGCAATTTATACTCGGGTTTTGGGGTCAGCGACGTCAGGGTGAAATGATGGATTCATGTTGCCTTAACTTACTGAATGGAAGAGCAACTCCGGCGTGTTAGAATGTTAACAAGAAGAAAGTTAAATCTTGTTTAAAAGGTTTCAGACAAAGGGAAGTTCACATTTCCTGATGAATATTTCCACAAGATGAATTACAAAGACTTCTGATGTATATATTTCATTGTACATCTGTTCCTTCACAGAGTGAACATTTCATTCCAGTTTATTCTTCATAAATTGTTTTTATACGTCAAACTTCCAATTATTTACGGCTATTCAGTTCTTCTAGTCGAGTGTAGATGTCTCATAAGGTGGTACAAAGTGTATTCATAAATTCTCACGTCACACAGGAAAGTTTTTAGGGAATTTTATGGAGTTCGATGGTAATAGAAATGAGGAGGATCTCTCACTGTTGGCTTTCCAGTTGTCTTCCAGCGACAAACGTCTCTAAGGTCTTGGCCGGATGCTTTTAGGACTTGGAGTCCTTGTACCTCCGGCTAGCCGCCCCATGGGATTCCGTCAGGGGAATCCGACCCGATTATTTACAGTATGTGGCCGTCTTGATCGTATTCAAAAACATCAGACTGTCTACTTCTCTAAAAAATTTGCCACCGTGAGTTCAGCCCATCGCCTGTGTAGATAAGAGTTCTCACTCAACCTAGACTTAACTTTGTATAGACAGTCACTTTTTATCGTCCAGTCTGAAAGAAACATGGAATCGCTGCTATCTCGTCCAAGTTGTCTATAAAGTCCTTACTGAAAACGGCGGAGGCTGCGAGGAGTGAGCGGAATATTTCAGAAGCTTCAGAAAGAACGGTACTTAGTGTAAGCACAAGGGGTTTAGCCCTTGTCCCTTGTCTGTTAATGCTGTCGTGTGTTATTTCCCCCCACGCTGCCAAAGCATCCTGACAAAGGATGAACAAAGGGATGCAGGCGGTAGTAGGCCAGTGGGTCCTTTCGAGGTCTCTGTGTGTGACGATAGAGGAGGCCCAGAAACACTCAGGTCATAGTGTATGGAGCAAAGAGATAATGTAGTTAATCTAGATCCAATTATATGAGAACTTCTGCTCAGTGTATCGTTGATCATGACTCAATATGATGATTAGATGGTTTTTAGCATAAGTATTAGTTATCACATCTTTCCCAGAACTTCTTATCATTGTATTACTCTTTCATTATATACCGTTTTATTTCTCTCTCGCTCACCTCTGTTTGCTAACGAAAGGAATGGAAACTTACAGAATGATTTGGAACATTGTGGTGTGAAGTATGGAGGTACACACACCACAGCGTGACTGTCGCCGTATAACTCGTCCTTACTGATTTAAAGTAATCCTGGTCAGACAGCTTCGTTCTGCGTTATGTAACTACCTCTGTCTGCCTATGGCATTCTCTTGTTACCATCCTCCTTAGTGAGGACAACGGAGTTGTGCGCCCATCGAATGAATGTGTCTGTACATTTCCTTCGAAAATTTTGGTTTTCTCTCAATGTTCCATTTCTAAAAATATGATTTTTTTTTTGTTCTGTAATACGTGGAGGAGGAGGTGGTTACCTAGTTTTAATTTCCCTAGAGGACCTGTATGTATTCTGACGCGAACAAAAGATTGTCTTCCTTTCTTCACCTTCTCCTTCCCCGCGTCTGAATATCTTGTATTTGTATATCACCAGGAAAATATATATATATATATATATATATATATATATATATATATATATATATATATATATATATATATATATATATATATATATATTTCCCCTTGGTGTGTTTTCGATTTCATTACATTACGTGTCGCTGTAGCTAACAAAGTCTGTCAGTAACATAATTGCCGGTATCACAGGTTCTTGTCCTTCCTTTCGAGCTTGTTCGCCATTTCCTGCGCTAGCGAGGGAGCGCCATGAATCAGCTTTTAACTCAAAATTCTTTTCACGATATGTATATCTCTCTCCCTCTCCTGTCTCCTTTTCTTCCTTCTTATCCTTCCATCTACTCTCCCATCCTCACTTTGTTTCCCTTCTTCCCCGTATTTCTTTTCCTGCTCTCGTATATCTACTAACCTACATTATCACTTACCATTTTCGTTTCTCAGCGCTAGAGTTCTGCGTTCTCAAGTGGCCATACATACAGAGAGAGACTGTATGGCCTCGAGATTTACTTTGAAGATCTGAAGAAGATATTCTTAAAAATGTTTCGATTGGTGCTTATAATACGATGTGGACTGCCTTAATTACCCTAGCAGTCGAGAGTGCTACAGTCCTAATAACCAATTAACTATCTATCGATATGCCATTACCTCAGGACCACTCTCTATGAAAGGGTCCAGGGGTTACCATATCTTTTTCTAAAGGCTTCTTGCAGCTTAAGGTGGCGCTGCCTTCAGTCGCAGGGAAATGTAGACTCCTGATTTAGAAGTCTTTCACCGCCTTTGACGTTTCACTCACGAGTTAGCCTCGAGCAGGCGGAGTCCGGTAACGTAACCATCCAATTTGTGTCCTGATACATGGCTGTGTCCCCTGTAATCTTGATACATGGCTGCATTCCCCTGTAATCTTGATACATGGCTGTATTCACCTGTTATCTTGATACATTGCTGTATTCCCCTTTCTGTATGAAGAACGGGGATAGAGTAAGATTAATCAAGGGTTCACTTACAAGGGGGAAGTTGGGGGTGTGGTAGGGTGCGTTGTGTGAGGGCAAGGGAAATGATCAAGGGGGTTAAGTGAGTCGTGGTAAGGTGAATGAGGGGGGCTGAGCGAGGTGGCCTTAATGATGAAGTAAGTGGAGCGATGAGCAAGTCTGCCTCTCATTCTTTCTGAGTGAGGGGTTCGGAAAATGAGTTCAGCGACTGACTTGATAGGGGATGAGGAGAGTGATACATTGAGTATTATTATTTCAGGAGTTGGTCGAGTATAATGACTGAGAGCTTAAGGTAAGGATGAAGCTGAGTGGACGTTTTAGTCATCGCTGTGGAGTGTGGATGGAATGGCTTACTGACTGACGTAGTACAGTGAAAGGTCTTACCAATGGCTGAGCGCGGGGTCCAGCGAATTGACTGAGTGGGGTGAGTGGTATAGGTGGTTGAGTGAATGGAAGAGTGAGAGGAAAGAGAAACTGGTGAGAGGTTAAATGAATGGTCCAGGTAGAGGATTCCGTGATGGGTTGACCAGGTAAGGAGCTGCCTGATGTGAGTTACGGAAGGTGAGATGTACTCAGAAGGTGTATTCAGTGAACGGGATTGTGAGGTGGAGGTAAATATAGTATATGCGCTACTGGTCCACACAGAAAACGCTCCCGGGGCTTTTTGTTTCAGCGTCATTCATACAGATCTGGACAATACAGAGCTAAAATGCGTCAGGTTACCCTTTGAAATCATGAAATAGCATTTAGTAATGTTTGATCAAAGCGCATATCTACCCATCATCGACCAATAAGCTACAGTAGAAAAGTTTGTATCTAGAACAAAAGCAGGATATATTTACGTACGTAAAGTTAGGATACAGTGCTTATAACTAGATTATAACCACATGTGGATCGTTTAGAGATTTTCTTAAATTCAGATGTTCATCATTAAAAGTTAAAACTGTGGAATTCAGTTTCTTGACCCTATATATAATGCATTTAGGTCTCAGATAATTATGTAGTCAGTTATCCCCTTTATGTTTAACTTATGAAGATATTATTATCTCTTTGAGGACATACGTTCCTGAATCAGTGGTATTTCCAGCTGTATATCCCGCTGTATTGATGTATAAGTACATCACAGACCACGGCTTAGTATTCAACCCCATTATACGAAAATTCTAAATGGTATTTAAAGGTTTTCGTTCTAAAAGAAAACTCAGTCTTGAACATCAAAAGTTGTTCACAGTTGCATGAATTCTCGACGTAGAATATTTCTTTAGTTGACAGGCAATAGGTTTAGCTAACCCTTGCATGTTGTGTGTGTTATTCCACTAAGTCATACTTAATGGAATACTGTTGCCAGACCAGCTTTGTCCAATGGGTTATGATCTGTGTACATTAGCCTAAGCTGTTTGAACAAGTCAGAGATATTTGCAAACCTGATAGGCTAAACAAGCCGTAAGGCGTACATAGATGTTAAGTACATACTCGAATATTGAAAGAAATGGGTGTTGACAAAATAGAACCCTGTGTCAATATTGAGTTTCTAGAAATTAATGAATATGTTGAAATGTATATAATTCTTTGGCCTGGAAATAGTTGAATATATATATATATATATATATATATATATATATATATATATATATATATATATATATATATATATATATATATATATATATAACATATCGTTCAGATTGATCTAAATTAAGAATAGTACTTGCTCATTGAAATGAATATGACGTCAATTTCATTAGAGATATATTTAGATAAATGTTATTACGTTAGGGTAAAGGGTTTCATTAATCACTTTATGTCTGGTGATGGTGATGGTTTATTTGGCTGTGTGAGGCAGCCCTTGCTCGTTCATGAACCATATGACAAATATATGGCGAATATTTAACAGGTGCCTTGATAACAAAAGCGTTTTATCCTTTCTGGAATATATATTTATGTATATGGTAAATGTGTTTTACATCGTTTACTGGTACCATTTTGACAGAGGTATTTTATACATTTTCTGGAACACAAACATGGAACATGTCTTAAACATTTCACTGGTAACATTTAAACAAAGACATTGTAAAATTTTTGTGGTATATTTGTATGATGCGTGTATCGTGTCTTTTATTGGCTCCACTGAACACGGTGTATTGTATTGTCTACACCTGTGTATATCTTGCTGTTTACGTGCTCTTCTAGCACCATTTTCGTGTATATCTTTCATGCTTTTAAAGTGGGAAGTGATCAGAACTGAAGTGTCGAGGTTATAAAGTAATCGTCGAGTGTTTGTGGAAAGTAATCGCGAAGTTCTAAACGGAAAAAAAAAAAAAAAATGTGGTTGAACGGGGAACATACTTGTCTGAACGATTGAATGGCTCTCAGTTTTATTATAGCAAAGTAACGAATGAATCACTGGTTTAGTAAATTTAAACGAATCACGGGCTTCCCTTGTATTTCAGTTTCGCAAACTTGGTAAAAGATTCCTTTATCTCTTTTTTTCTCTCCAAGCTTAAGCAACTTACCGAGAGGAGAGAAAAGAGGTTTTTATTTTGGTTATTTACGTACAGATGAAGCTGAAATATTGGTGAGCTTTGATTCTGATTCAGTGTAGACTACTCCGGCAGTGTACAAGTTAACAACCAAACAGTTGGGAAGCTTCGTGTGCTGGACGTGGTCACGCCCAGATGCGAGTTGAAAGTCAAGTGTTATTGAGCGTCGGCCCAGATGAGACTCGAACGGAACATCTGTCAAGCGAGGCTAAGACCCATCACAGTCGCTCTGTATATATAACTCAGGGTTCATGTTGAAGAGTGTGATACCCTCTGCCAACATATTTCAACATGGGGTGTCGATGTAGTGTTCGTTTTCTTTTGCAGTGAAATGACATGATGGTGATGATGATGAGCTCTGCTTTGATGGCAGTAATTTTTGTTTAACTACATGGGATTGATCCTTTCCCAACGCAGGGTTTGTGGGATTCAAGGGAAGTTAAGGGAATAAAAAGAAGGCATGAAAGGGACTTACTATCGTATGTTGCCCAAGCACTATTGTAAATGGAAATATGTATATAAAGATATACATATATGTACATAAACGTGAATATAAAGATTTCTGGGAGAGGGTATCTCCTTTATGAAGACCCGATTTAGTCGACATCCCAGAGGTTATATCCTTTCGTGGGTAGGGGTCAGCGGTGGGGTTGGAGAGAGGAGTCTCATCAGCAAATACTCCTCTCTCTTTTTTCCCCACCTGCTCCGTCCCCTCGCTCGTGTCAGGGTGATATAAGTGCTGGTCTCACGGGCCGCCGCCCTACTCACCTGTGTATAAATAGATACATACGTGACTAGTTTATACACGGGGATATGCAAATAGCCACTCTGATTCATATACATGCACACACCCTTTATATGGATTCCCCCCCTGAAAATTCATATATATATATATATATATATATATATATATATATATATATATATATATATATATATATATATATATATCATATATGTGGAGTGATGGGTCATGGGTTGATTAGATAGTAATAGTTTATAGTGGAATGCCATGTGACTGTATGTCAGGGACTAACACATGTTTTTGTCTATGTTAGCTGAGACGGCACAAGGTCCCTGTCATTAACCCTATATATATATATATATATATATATATATATATATATATATATATATATATATATGCTTTAGCCTAAGTCAGTTACCCAGTTTATCTTAAAACCTCTTAGGGGAGGATGAACAGATGGGGTGACTGTAGACCATATGCAGCAACGATTCGAAATGCCGCAACGAGGATTCGAACCTATATTCTAGACCGTGGTCGGTCCGTGAATGCGTCACGATCACCATCGCCACACCGCTACACCATCAAGGTCCTTTTAGGGCATCATAATCTACCACAGTACCAAGCCCAGTCTACTACCACACACACACACACGAGAACACCGCATCCACGACACGTCTCACCCCTGCCAGCACAGATCACGACCAGCCAACGCACCCATAACAACAACTTGACCTTTGTCTTCTTCTGTACCAGTCTTGAGGAAAACAAGCCCACGGTCCGCCCCAGGGAAGGAACAGCCAGTTTGATCAGGAGGGGTGTCTTCAAATCCTCGTTACCCCTGAAAGGCTCAATGGAAGGGAGCCTGACCCAATTTCCCCCACGTGACTCTAATGTTTATATAAATGTTTTTCTCAATAACGGAGGGAGAGGTAGATTGCCAGGAGCGCTTTGTCTAATTACTTCAGGAAATTAGTGATAGAGGAGGATCATTATCCAGAGTAATGAGCCCTTGTTAGAGAAGACTGTTTGGAGCTTTTGTTTTATGTCCGTGGATACCATGATGAGACGAGGCACATGTAGGTCTCTGAATTATATTGCCTCCTCCTGTGTTGCTACAGCTGAGATGTGACACGTGATGCCAAAGTCTGATAGTAATGTCGTCAAAAGTTAGTAAACTGTATTTCTTTAAAAACAAAAAGTTTATCGTCAAGATGCAAAAGGGAGAGAAGGGGGAACAATAGTGTTTTGGCGCGATGATTATGAGTTCTTAACCATCCATAACAGCCTGTGGTGTCATTCTCGTTGTGTCTGTCACATCAGTGACGTGTGCTCGTAGGAGGCCATACGACAACACCTTGCGTGAACTGTGACTGCGTATATTCATAAAGATGTGCGGCACCGACATGCAGTAATGACCTGATTATACTAGACACTGGACTCGCTCGCCTCAGGGCTACTGGAAATTGTAAGGTACGGTTGTACTTCTAAACGAGACATTCCACCTCCAGAGTAATAGCAATCTTAACGTTTAACATCTGTGCAAAAAGTCGTCTAAAACTTGATCAAGAACTGTGGTAGTGGGTCAAGGTACGTGCCACGTTAAGCACTTCACTGAGCAAATGCCGTAACGTGAGGAGGGAAAAAAAAAGAACATAATACGGTGCGTGGAGCAGTTAAACGTTCGTGGTTGATGTATTCTGCAGGAGACCATTTGTTAAAGAATCGGAGATGAGGGTCGTATGAATACACGACACCAGATTATGAGGAGGTGCAAAAAATGGTACTACTTCAGGGTAGGGCCGATGACGTTCTTACGAGTGGATAAGAAGTAATGCATCGACCTGACACCATTGACGACGCAGTAGTAGTCAGGGTGAGTGTTCCACGACTGGAGAATTGACAGTGGTCTGTAGTTTCAGGGAACTTTTGGTTTGTATAAGAGCTTTGATTTGGAACGGGGAAGTAAATGCTCCATTTAAGCTGAATGGAGGTATGTGATGTAAGCTGGTGGTGTTGTGGCTCACCGCAGCATTACTGTGATGTTTCCTTTTCATTTTCTGGGTCAGAGTGTCTTGTAAGGTGTTTGTTCTCTTGATCCCACCGAAGATAGTTCAGTATTTGTGTATTAGAGTCATTCTAAGTGTATACCAGTATGTAAATATGGGGTGAGTGCATGCAAGAAGAGGGAAACGTTTGATTAATCACTCGACTGTGAGCAGTAAGTATATGTAGTAAGGTCATCGGGTACAAAAGTATATGGCAACACGATAGGTTAATCGCTGACAGACGAGTGAATTATGTGCTGAAGGTTCGCCTCATACGTCAGAAGGGTGCGAATGGGAAACGCTATCCCTCATACATGTGAGAGACACTAACTCACACGTATCTAATTTCCCAGTTGGACGTTCAGGCATAGAAAGTACTCTATAGATGTTAAACTATTTCCTATTCCCTTATTTATGAAGTCAGTAAACGGGAATGAAAAAGATGAAGAGAACAGGTTAGTCCTGTTGCCTGTGTTGCTGTATTTCTCTTAACATCTCGTAAAATAGTGTAAAAACCGATATGGAAATAGATACGCAAACCAGACAGAGAATACAGCAAGAACACAACGTCGTCAACTGCTCTGAAAGTTCTCTCTCTCTCTCTCTCTCTCTCTCTCTCTCTCTCTCTCTCTCTCTCTCTCTCTCTCTCTCTCTCTCTCTCTCTCTCTCTCTCTCACGCGCACTTCGCCACGCAATGAATGCTAAGTTTGAGCCGAGAACGTAATGGTTTTTCTTTTCAATACTTGGGTAATGGCACTTGCACAGCCGGCCAAGAATTTCAGGCAGGAATGTATGCAATATTTCAGGTCTCCTCACGTCGGACCTGCATCTCATCCCTCTTCACTGCTCTAGTGGCCTACAGGAGCTGTTGTTATTGTCGTTGCTCTGGTCGTCTGCTGGTTTGCTTGCTCTGTCGTCACTGGGCGTCAGAGTGATTCATAATGTTGTGTGTGCCAACCACCTCAGCGCACGCGCCTCACTCCCTGAGTGTATATATACGAGTGCCACCCTCCTGTTCTTTTGAGTGTATGTGTATGCCACCCTCTTGCCCCTATAAGAGTACATATATGCCACACTCCTTCCCCTTTGAGAAGATATGTATGTGCTACCCTGTTGTCCGTGCCCAGACATACATATTCACCATCCTCCCATCACTGTGGGTATATAGATATTCATATACTCCCACAGGTCTTTTTCTTAACCCCTCACCTCTCAGCAACTCCAGCCATCCATGCCACACCAGTCTAGGCTCTTGCTCTCTCAATCCTGCCAGAGTTGTCTTAGGATAGCTGTTCCTTCTCCCTCCAAACCCTGACGAACAACGTGTCTGGTGTCGAGATGTATTTTCAGGGCGTGTCCAAACCCAACGCCCCGTCAGCTTTGAGTAACGCCTTGATATATCAAGAAGGAATATATGCAGAGAAAGTAATGGCCTTAGTGGCAAAATATATAGGTGGATAAGTGAGCATACTATACAAGGCGTTATAGCCATAATACTTAATTTAGAACGTAGACGAACAAACCCATTTAATACTGTGACCTAACTCGACGTAGACGAGCAGACCCTTGTAATACTATTAATTGCCTCAACCTAACTAAGTCTTACCTGACTTGGGTTAGGAAGCGCCGGTGAATGTACGAAAACGTCTATGCAAAGCGCGTTGTTAATTGGATAACCTTGCGACTTGTTCTATTGTTATGTCTTAACTTTCTCTTCGTCTTTGGGACACCTTCATGAATATGAGCTCGAGCAACACCTATGTATACGAGCGTGCATACATATGCACACAAACCGATGACCCAACCTTCATATGTGACTCCCTTCACGCACACGTGCTTGTACATCCACACCACACACACACACACACACACACACACTCGAACAGGTGATTAGAGAGAGAGAGAGTGAGGGGGTGTTTACCATTCCTTCGCTGTAGCCAGTGTTTTGTCTTAGTCCCTCCAGAACAACAACACCAGCTATCAACCCCGACAGATTACCTTCTAGTGAGCCTCACCTTAGTTAGTGAGCCTGGGACAGAGCCTGACTACTTTTTAGTGTGCTTCTGTCTTAGAATCTTGAATTTTCCCTCTCTACTCTCACGTTGATCCTCCACAAATACCCGGCCACCAGTAAGTCTCGAGGAGACTGTGGTGATGATTGTTAACAAGACGGATCATTCGTATGTTGGGGGATCAGTTGGCTGCTTCGCTTCGAGAGTTGGGGATCAAGTCAGTTGATTCGTTTCGAGTTTGGGGATCAGTTGGTTAATTCGCTCCGGAATAGCTAATACTTCCTCCTCCTCCTCCTCCTCGGTCAGAGATCCCGTTATATAGCTAAGACTGCAAAAGAGGGAGAAGTGATTCGATACGCTTGAGTGTGAGAGAGTTGGTCGAACCCTTACACTAAATCGCTTTTGATGTTTATCTTTGCTGAGCAGGATGTTGGTTCCACCTTATTTCCTGACAGTGGTTGTGGCCCAGCCTTATATCTTGATACTAGTAGTGGTTCAGCCTTATTTCTTGACACTGGTTGTAGTTCAGCCTTGTTTCTTAACACTAGTAGTGGCTCAGCCTTATTTCTTGATACTAGTAGGTGTTCAGCCTTATTTCTTAACACTTGCAGTTGTTCAGTCTTATTTCTCAACACTAGTAGTGGTTCAGCCTTATTTCTTGATACCAGTAATGGTTCAGCCTTATTTCTGAACAGTAGTTGTAGTACAGTCTTCTCTTTCCAAGTTTCTAGGGATGGTCTCCTGGGGTTAGTGATGAATACGCTACGTGTGGTATTATATTTTAAGATGGTGTTGATTCGCTTCACATATTCCAGTGTTTGCAAAGTTTATGCGCTCCTCTTTCACGGCCGAATCATGACATCTAAGGGGGCCCAAAAACTTTAAGATGTTGGAACTTCAGAATCTGGGAAGAGTTTTAGGCTGAGGTGCTTTGGCTTTGAAGTGTTTTTGCGTTTGTATTTTCTTTTTTTACTCCTTTTTTACTCTTTGAAATCTGTACCGTAGCTTCAAGAGGCGCAATGTTTTAGTTGAGACACAGGGCAAAAGTTCGAGTTACTGCTCGCTGGTTTTTTGAGGGCCATTTTGAAGCTACCAGAAGCCGCTTTTCAAAGACCTCCTGGGTTACTCTTGGTTCACTGCACTCTTAAAAAATAAACTATATATATATATATATATATATATATATATATATATATATATATATATATATATATATATATATATATGGTGCAAGTTTAGTTTCACTTTGCGCACGTGTTACTTCTTTGTATGACTTGTCAACAGTCCGTTACGTATGTCATGAGATTGAGAGAGAGAGAGAGAGAGAGAGAGAGAGAGAGAGAGAGAGAGAGAGAGAGAGAGAGAGAGACGCGCGTCAGATGGTAATTTCGTTGCAAAACTCTCCCCCTCGACACACGTCACTTCGGACACGAGTTGGCGGCTGCCGCGAGGTCTTAAGAGCCAGCCAGCGTCAGCCACATCAGCGACGGTAGCCTGGCCCTGACCTACATACATACATCGTCAGTATTCCCAGGTGTGTGTGTGTGTGTGTGTGTGTGTGTGTGTGTGTGTGTGTGTGACCCAGACGACATGCCCCACTTTCCTCGTGGCCAGAGCTGCCAACGGCCAGGGCAGAGGGTGGGCCCGCCTTGAGGCACTTAATGCAAGCCATCACTAGTATTTCAAACGATAAACGTTATCTTAAGTATGGTAAGATATTTTTCCTTCCTCCCCTAACTTGCATCATCGATGCATTTGACTTTAGGAAGTCAAACATCTTGGTCGGTAAGGAATCTGAAATGTGATACGTGTGGTCAAGGAGAGGTTTTGTGGGTGAAAGAGGGTCGAGGTTGGTCGAAGGAGTGAGTTGACAAGGGTCGAGGTCGGTCGAAGGAGTGAGTTGACAAGGGTCGAGGTTGGGTGAAGGAGAGAGTCGACAAAGGGTCGAGTTAGTGTACAAGGAACGGGTCGATTAAACATAGGTCTGGCGGAACAAATCCTCTAAGCGAGGAAGGGAAACAAACTCCTTTTTTTTCAGGACGAAGAGGAAAGTAAACTTAGTTTAAAGACAAGGAAGGATTTGGACTCTGTTCCAGAATAAGAAAATTAATTGGACTCTTTCCCTAAGAGAGGGAGGAGGTTTGATTAAGGCAGGAATCATTGAGGTAGAAAGCTACTTTGGCAGGGGTTTGAGCAACAGGGACCTCACCGGACGAATATGGCAGGGTATCAAGTGTGACAGAGTTGATTCGGGTAAGTGGCACGAGTGGAGGAAGAAAACGGCTGGTTGGGAAGTTGCTGCTTAGCACTTTTTTTGTTTTTTTTTGGCAATGGGATCACTGAGGACGGGTTTATTCAGTGCGATTCTATCTCTAGCTCCTCTGACATGTATAGAAAAAAATATACATGGTTTCTGTCAGGCTTTTTGTGAAAAGATTAGAAACTGACAATCTCGCGTTAGGGGAGTGGATGATGATTGTGTGGGGTGCGGCAGCCCGCTTGTGGCTCGATGCCCCAATGAGATGTATGACATAATACGAACACAGTAGCTCAGATTGTTTTACTCGGCAAAAGAGAGTTGATCGTGGGATTTCAGGTGAGTAAATCACTCGCTTACGAACGACTTGTCTCCACTGATAAGGTCAGAATGAATCCAGTGAATGAGGCCAGGAGAAATTGATAACGACCCTGTTATCAGACGGTAGTGAAGTGACTCTCGCCAGGAGGCTGGGTCTGACGGTAAAGGAACGGCCCCGACCACGACCTACTGCCAGTGGTAATTGCTGCTTTGGCTCTTAGCGACAAGGTTAATCTCTCGTGAAGGAATGACAAGGTGAAATGACTGTAGTTTTCGACCTCGCGTGTCTCGCCTGACCCGATGGTGAGGAGGGGAAGAGACAGATTTCGTGATTCCTCAATACAACTGGGTTGTTTGCGACTTGTCGCAACTCGGGTCCTCATGAGTGATTATACAAACGCTAGACATTACTGTGGCAAAAATTTCAGGGGTCTCTAGAAGCGACGTGGACTCGAAGTCTGTTTGGAATGTATGTATGTGGAGTCGAAGTCCCTCATGTTTATCTATAGGGGAAGACGCTGAAAATCTCATAGTCTGGCTCAGAATATTTCCTTAGGCTTCATATAATATGATTTTCTTGTTAATCTTCTGAATTATATTCTGTATACAATTTGTCATAGATTTATTATTTTCTTTTTTTATATATTTTGCGATATGGTGTGCCGAACGATTTTTACTGGCGATAATATATGAATATTTTTTCAGTTTTCCCAACACCGCAGGCCAAAAAAATATAGTTTTCTATAATAAGAATTTGATTATATCTGAGGAAACCGTAAGGAAGGAATTCATTTTGATTCGAAATTTTCATTCAGTATGAAATTCCAACGTAAGGCCGAAGGTAAAGTAGATTTTGTTTTTTTTCTCAAAAGAAAAAATGTACATCTACCCCAAGACTTCTGCCGACAGAGGAAGTACAGAGAGAAGTTCCACAATGTCCACACGAATGTAAGGCTAAATTTGAGTGAGTTTCCGTGTTACATACTGAAATACAGGGCGACTGTACAGATCGTAACGCTGAGGGTCTGTGGCATATGCTGACAGTGTATCAGTATTACATCTCCATAGAGATACTTGAGTCATGAGTCGCTGTTGTATGTGATGCGTATAGATAATGGAGTGTTGTAGTAAACTGTGTTACACAGAAGAAAACGTAATGTTTTGTTTTATGTTGTAATACGTAGTGACTGTTTTAGTGTGTGAGAAAGTAGTGGTTTTATAGTAAGGATGATGACAGAACGAGATGATATATATATATATATATATATATATATATATATATATATATATATATATATATATACATATATGTGTGCGTGTGTGGACGTATATGTATATATATGTGTATGTGGGTGGGTTAGATCATTTCTTTCGTCTGTTTACTTGCGCTACCTCGCTAACGCGGGAGACAGCGACAAAGCAAAATAATAATTATATATATATATATATATATATATATATATATATATATATATATATATATATATATATATATATTGATTGATTGATTGGAATTAAGTAAATGATGGCCCAGTTCTCCTTCAGTTTGCTGTTGCCGGAAGGGTTCAGTCGCATAAGTCAGGGAAAAGCTTTTCCTTGGCAGCATCAGCCAAGACCTCCTGCTCCTCCTCCTCTTCTTCTTCTTCTTCCTCTTCCTCCATCTCTAGCAACAGTCTCGTCGGGAGGGAGAAAAAAAAAAGATGTATTACCCAGTTGGATAGATCGGCCACCCAAGAAATTCCGGGTTGTGTAACGCGACGGGCAGACGTAGTGGACACGGTATCGTCAGTTAAGTCTTGGGGCTTAATGGCTCTAGTGCCCACCGGAGTGATGTTGGTGGGGTGTACCTAGCAATAACCACACCACTTCTTACGGTACACACACACACACACACACACACACACACACACACACACACACACACTGACGCATATATAGCCAGATTTTAAGCTCCATATTAAACGAGTCAAGATTGGTTAAGCTTCTTGAATGATTATTCTCCCATGTGGGAAGGGAGATTTGGGAAGGGTTGGTTGAAGGGTTCTTGGCAGTGTGATGAGGAAGGGAAAGCTAGGAAAAAGAGATGGTGAAGAGGTGGGCAGTAGATCTTGGTGCCCAGTCTAGTTGCACCATTGTCTCTCGTCTTGTGTGATTAGATCTAAACATACGGGGTTAATCTTCACCGCGTCTCGTATGCAAGCAGGTGCTCAGCCCTTGTCCCTGAGTGCGAGAAAATGTCCTCCACTTATACTCCCACCTCGAGATGCACGGCTTGCAATTCCGTGCAACCTCACCACACTCCTCTCATCCGACCCACTCCTTTTCTCCCAACCCCCAAATTGTTGAAAACCATACCCTTGCCTCTAGTGAAATAGTTATCATCAACTGATGGTGTTACGAATGTGTTAAATGATATAATATCAGGAAGAAAAGTGAAAAAAGTGAGATTATTGGCACCCAAATATCCATGAATAGATCAGACTTCTTTATCAATACTTATCCATGAATAGATCAGACTTCTTCATCAGTACTTATATATAACGCAAAATGTATGGGAAATATAGTGTAACAGCCTCGGAAATTCGATTCATATATTAATAACATATGATTAAGTATGGCAGACATATTGCCATACTCCCCACTGAAATTATATGACCGTGGTTTGAGTATTTTTCCTCTCTATTTTTGGCCGCCGCTGAACTCGGTGGCAGAAATTAATCATGTAGCAACGAGGGTGAAAATTCATCTCTATAAGTCGAGCCAGAAAGCTGACGGCACACGTCGACGCTCGGGAGCACATCATCTTAGTGAGTTGCTTTGATCAAACGGTTTTGTAAGTCAGTCAAAAAAGCACTCGTAGCGATTCTGTCGTAATACATAAGTGAAAGTTGGTGCATAGGATGCCTCTCAATCACCCAGTAACGAGTGTATGCCGTATCTCCTCCGTGCAGTGCGTAGCTTAGAATCTGTATCTTTCCCTCCCCCTCAGATTGGCCCATCAGCTCCAATACTCGCACATCTCCCCACACTCTTCACGCTACCCCTTCATAGTCCATGTGTCCCAATTCCTGGCACATCCCCTTACACCTCTGTACTCCAGAACTCTTCTAACTCATTTTTCCCCTTATTCAGGTCTCTCACCTAACTGTCGACTCTTTATCTCTCCTCATTCAGGTCTCTCAACTCACCGCCAGAGCTCTCTCTATCTGTCTCTCTGTCTTTTGCTTTCCTTCGTTTCATATCACTCACCCATACTTTTGCTTCATTATCTGTTCATATTATCACTTCTCAGAACACGTACGAAGTTTTCCGACAGCACTTGTTTTCTGTCGCACATTTCACCCCCTTTTGAACCGCATCCAAATCTCTGTTGCTTATAATCTCCTTGTTATATTCTGGTTTTTATGTACCTTGCTGCACTACCCTGCATCAAAGCAGAGTTGAGTCTATTTAAACGCACCGCGCATCATATGTCCACCCACGGTCTCTTAACTCTCCCCAGAGTGTCAACAATCTGTCCACTTATCAACGCACTCCGTCAACTCCCAAGGTTAATTCCCCCTCTCCGCAGATATGTTGTCTTCACATATATGAAAATGGTGAACCCTTCCCAAAACACTCGGATGTCTAACTATATTTCGTTGTGACTTTTTTTTTTCGCTTGCTACATCTCAGTGTGACTTCTTTTCTAACTGACTCTATCTTAGAGCGACTCCCTTTTTTCACGAGCCACATCTCGGTGTGACTCCCTTTTTTTTCAAACACTACCGTCTCCTTCCGTTAAGCATTCATTGTGAACATTCGCTTTATACACAACCTTACAAAGTCCTGTATTGTATATGTCTTTGTTTCAATGAAGAACAGATCATGAACGTACTACATCAATCCTCCCCCTCCTCCTCGTTCATAATTTCCTGTCATTTTCTGTTCTTTCTTACCATTCTACATTACCAGCTTAGATCTCCCCGACAGTTCCATCGTTAAGAAGACCTCAACAACCATTAACTACCGCCATATGACCCCTCCATCTCCATCTTCAGCAGTGAATAATTTAGTCAGTCACCAGAATACTGCTCGTAAAGTTTACTGGAAAACTCAACACTGTTTCTTATAGCCTTCCTACCAGAAGCCTTGTTCTTTGAACCCGTTCAGTTCCTCTTTAGCGCAGACCTTGTCTGTGCCCAAGATTTCCGCATCCACACAGCTCTTACCATTCTAATTTGGCTAGCAATTGTTCCCTTGGTAAACACCTGAAAACTACATAATTTACTTCATTAATTCCACCTTATTATTTTCCCGTCTACCACTTGTTCTTTTCACACACACACACACACGCTATTGTGGGAGCCATGTAGTATTCATGTTGTGTGTACACGTATGGGTCTTTTAAATTTTGATGATGTTTCCAACTGGGCGAGGTGTTCAAGGCCTTCGACATTTTTCTTTATCGTTCACTTACACAGTTTCAGCTGTGCCATTTACTTTGTTTCCGCTTTAAAGTCAGAAAAAGGCGTTATGGGAAGAGTAAGAAACAGGGAGGGAGGCAGACAGGTGGATAGGAAATTGGTAGTGGTAGAGGAGTGATAATTAGATCACAGAGGGTAAGACAGGAGAGTGGGTACGGGGACAAAGGAGGAGACGAAGTGAGTGGGTAGTGGACAGTTGAGATCGCTCAGATGTAGGAGGGCAGTGGAGAAGAAATGTAGAGATAAGGAAAAGAGCCAGTGTATAGGGGACGAGGTGTGGGCATGTATGACTTATACAGAAACATGATCGGTCGAGACTCATCCACCGCCCCCTCGAAGATGACAAGCACACGCGGAGGCAACGCTCCTCCCACCTCACTGTGCTGCAAGACACTCACCTCCCATTCGCCACCAGGGGATGAGTGGCTGTTCCTGGTACGGGCAGTGATCATTCGCAGTATCGTCACGTTAGTGACGGGTTTTTTCAGCGGGAAATGAGACAACCGACTCGTGGGGGGCGCGGCGGGGCGGGGCGGGGCGGGCGCTACTGGTTTTCCCCGAAGTGCGCGTGCTGAGCGCCAAATATTTCTCGAATTCATTCGTGTGCTCTGATTGTGCGGGTGTCTTTTCCGTAATAGCTGACGAAATGCGTTACTCCCGCGTCTCGTTCGAAGTCTGTGTGAGCGGGTTTGAGGTGCTCCAACGATCATGGGAAGGGATAGATCCCAGGAACGGCGGTGAAATGAAATTAGCTCCATACACAAAATGTGGGAGGTTAGTGTGGGCTTGGGTGTAGCACAGGTGTATAAGAAAAAAACAACAACACAGTCTCGATATTTCTGCAATCAACAGGTGGCACCATCAGGGCCGACATCTCGGCCAGCCGCACACTCAACATGTGGGTTAACCCCCCCTTCCTCCCTGCACATAACCCTCCCTCCATCTCTTTCACGGAATACCCCGCCCTCTCCATCTCCCACCACCAACCTCGACGTGCGTCGCCCCGCCCGCCCGCCCGCTCGTCCTCCTCCTTCTCCTCCTGCCCACGGCCGCCACCTGGGCAAGACAAGCCCCCCCATCACACCCCCCACCCCCCTCCACACCACCACCCCGCAACAACTGCGTCTCACGCTGTCGTCGTCGTCTCCCCCCCCCCCCCCCTCCCACTGGAACCTCGCCAGGACCCTAAAAGCATTTAGGGTGACCACTAGCGTCCCCTCGAGCTCAGTCCTACTACAGGAGCTGAGGGGTTGTGTAACGCGGAGGTGCGACGCGTCGCCCCCACTGTTCCTTAGCTAAGCCCTTCAGAGCACACACAGGCAGTACAGCCACACACACCACCCCGGGCACTCGACGCTGCCGCACGCGGCTGGGCTACGCTGGCCACATTAGCAATTTTGTGAAGTGAATACAAAACCGACTCTAAAAGTTCTTTCATTCTGAAACGCCACAAGTTGAGGAGAACTGCTCGTGTTTTCTTTTTTTTTTTTTTTTTTTACTGTGTCAGCGTGCCTCCCGGACCGACCTTGCATGTGACGAAGGTGTGTGTTTGTGACTCGTAGTGATCCCAGCAGAGGATCCCATACCCCGTGTTCGTTCCTATACACTGGTGGGTCTTATGCCACCTCCGACGTGAACCATAGCCGCCCCCGAGGGAGGTTGTTCGTACTACAAGAACGACTTGTGTGACACGTCGTAGACGTCTTCTCCAAGGGTGATTGACATAGACTACCCGGAGCAGATTAGTGGTTCTGGTGGTACCCCATGTATCCCGGGATATCCCATTGCCCCGTGGGACACCCCACTGACGCGAAGAGGATGACGTATAAACTGAAGACGACTTTTGCTACGTAGACGACTCGTGCGTCGTGACTCAGGAAATGACCCATGAAGATGAGTAATGACTCTTGAGGGTTCATGTTGTGCCTTGTGAATTGACCTGTGGCTCTGCGAAATACCCTGTCACCCAGCAACAGAATCGTTGTCTGTGAGGTAACTAATGACTCCGGGATGTGCTCCTAATTGTGGAAGTGAGGAGTGATCGGAGGGGGAATTCTAGCTCATGGGGACCTCTCTCGAATACCGAGTGTGACTTGAGATCGTGGAGACTGCCTCAAGGACGAGGGTCTACTCGTTGTCTCAACTTTGTTAAGGTCTTGGTGGAGGTGATATGGTTTTGATGGGTGATACTTGGCATTCTGTTTTTCCCCCCTGGGAGGAGTACGTCGTGCAGGTTATTTTTGTCTCTTGGATGGTTCGCGATCCCAGGATGCTCTGCAGCCCCCCCTGGGTGGGCGACTGACTGACTGTCAGTTCTGGCAAGACCTTGATGATGCTTCTGAGAGGCGACTCGCTTCAAAGGAGGGTGAGGGGGGAAAAGGGGAGGATGAAGGGAAATGCGACCTTCGTAGGGTGTCGTAGTTTCCCCGGAAATTGATTCATGATTCGAATTGTGGTACTCAACCGTGGGCGAAAGGACAAAGTTAGTGCCAGATGACTTTGAATAACTTTTGGTTGATGACAAGGATGTCGAATGAGTGGCTCAAGGTCTTAAGGGATGACTACCTACTACTGGTTGACGTATCGTCAGATGAAGAAAGGAGTTCCTAGGGATATCGTGGGAGTCTTGGAGTTCCTAGTCAGTGGTCTGGGAGTTCCTTGTCAATCACGAATGATTTACAAAACCTACAGGGGTAATGCGCAGCCCAGAGGATTCTGAGAATGCCGGTGGAGTTCCCCTAAGGTGACGCATGGTTCGCGAACACATGTGAATCAAGAATTATTCGTGGTAACGCCAGGAACAGAGAACAAGCGCCCCATTTGCACACATCCACTTTGTAGCTGTCGCAAACAATGCACCTAAACTATAGCCACCTATCCACGTTCAAAACCCACACACCTCTTCACACGGTTTCTCTTGACAGCCTTATACTCCCTCGGTCAGCCTAGTGACATTACGTCCTCCCCTTTATACCAAGTTGCTCCACTTTGTTCAATCCCAGGCACGCCTGTCATCCTCCTGGATGTCCATTACCCGATAATTCAGAGCCTCTTTTACTCCATTCCTGCCATACCCTTCTGGTTCACCCCTCCTCCTTGCTTCCTCCACATCTGACACATGTGTTCTCTTGCTTAGTCTCTCTTCACTCATCCTATCCATATGTCCATGTCATTTCAACACACCCTCTTCCTCCCTCACAGTCTTACTGCTACGTCTCTCTTTTACAGTGTCATTGCCCATACGATCCACCCTCCTCACACTACACATTTTCCTCATGCATTTCACTTGCATCATACTCACCCGCTTTCGTTCTTATACATTTAGGCCCCATAACTCGCACCCATACAGCACCGTCGGGACTACTGTACTGTCAAACATGCCCATCTTTGCCCTTGCTGATGGTGACCTCTCTCTCCACGCAGTCCTCACTCACTGCACCCAGAGCTTAGCCCCTTAACTCATCCTTATGGTTCAGTCGAATTCTTGTGGTTCCATCTCTCGCCATGTCCACTACCATGTACCTAAAACTCGTCACATCTTCAAGGTGTTTTTTGTCTTTGATTCGCAATCGAATTAACCTGTCTTGCTGCCGTGCTCTACCTCACAACCTTGTTTTCATTCACATTAGCTTTCAGCTTCTTATCTTACACTCTCCCAGAATCTGACACCATCTTCTGAAGTTTCTCAGTCGAATTTGCCACCGGAGCTGTGTCATTAGCAAACATCACATGCATAATTACTTCACAGGTGGCTGCTGCTCACAAGTCAAGACTTGCTTGCAAATGCCGCCTCCTATGAAGAGAGCGAGGTATTTCTTATATCTGCGGATTATTCAGGAATTATATAAGCCCTCCATTGTGTCTTTGAGCCCCCCTATTTTTTTTTCTTTCTTTTTTACCGGCCAACCGGATGGTGGCTTAGGGACTCCCAGTTCTGTAACACGAATTCCCCACAAAGGTTTCACGTGGCCCCACATAAAGAGGCTTTATCCACATGATCCTCCGCATGTACGTGGGGCTTAGAGATAATAGACTGGCTGGTAAATAAGCAGGGTTAAATGCACCGAGGTCAGCTCTCCCGCTCCATCATCAATCAAACGCCTCGTCTCACTCCTGACCTTTATTGGGAGGCTTTTACTTATTGGTTCACTGATCCAGGTTAATCCTTTACGTGGCTAGCGATCTATAAGGCGTTTCGGTCGGCGAGTGTGGTACAATCAGTGGCTGAGGTGGAGGATGTGGGCCGCCATATGCCTGTGGTAAGAGGATGTAGCACGCCACATGCCTGAGGGAGAGGATGTGGCACGCCACATGCCTGAGGTAGAGGATGTAGTCCATTGAATGGCTAACGCGTTGAGGGTGTAGCGTCTTCAACAGATACGATGTGGTGGCGGCGAGCTATTCTGAGCTCTTTAAGTGGCGCTGACCTACCACTGGTCGTATGACATGGGAGGGTGCGGATCCGTTTGAGGTGGGATGTGAAACCCACCAGAAGCTGGACTTGAGGGATGTTATTCATTGCATGTTTTACGTGAAGGATGTGATCTGATGAATGTGTGATGTGGAGAGCATGATCCAAAGCTACATCAGATGTGGAGGATGTCTTTAAGGAGACGTCTCATGTGGAGGGTGTGGTGCTGTAGATATTTTGATGTGGAGGATGTGGTTCAGAACACGTTTGGGGTGTAGAATTTGGTCTTATAGATATCTGATGTGGAGGATGTGATCCACTGAACGTGTGTGGTGGGTGCTGTGACTAATCAAATACTTCACATGGAGAGTGTCGTCCATTAAACATATGACGTCAAACAAATGATTCATGAACGCGTCAGATGGGGAGTGTGTTGGCCGATCGACATGTGAGGAGTCGCCTGCGATCAGTCAGATGTTTGACGTTGAGGGGATGGTGCTTCGAAAAGCCTCTGACGTACAGGATGTGCTTGTGTAAGCGTCTGACGTAAGCTTTATGAACCATTGCTTGTCAGATGCAGGAAAATGTATCCCCTCCAGCCTCCCAGCCTTAACGGAGATGAATAACGCTCGACGAGGAAAAGGAAGCATAATGATTATGCCGTCACCATCGAGCGAAACTTCACACAGATGTCATTGGCTATACTGATCTGCCAGGTGGATAAATTTAGCAAGTCACGTTGAACCAACCAACTCTTGAACGCGACACATGAGCCATTTCATCACTAGCAGCCTTTCGAGAGCGTCCTTGAGCATTATATTTATAATTGCATTCTCAAGGGGAATTAGGTCACCAGCTAGGAATAACTGTCAGGTGTATATATATATATATATATATATATATATATATATATATATATATATATATATATATATACATTGTTAAAGACGTGTATGACGTAGGGGGCGATTAGGAAAGAAAAAGGACTATTGGGACCCTATTGATAACAGTGGTTAATGAGATGCTGATAGGAGAGATGTATCATTGGGGGTCGTAGTATTGAAGGTCGTAATGGTGATGGGGGGGGGGGTCGTAGTTGTGAGGATCGTAATGGGGAGGGTGTCACAGTTGTGAGGGGTCTCGAGAATAAGGGGCGTGATAGTAGTTGTTAAGATGAAGAACATTTTAAGTAGAGAAAGAGAGAGGGATTCGGACCGGGGGAACAACTTCTAGTATCTCTAATATATACGTATATATATATATATATATATATATATATATATATATATATATATATATATATATATATATATATATATATATATATTTATTTATTTATTTATTTATTTATTTATTTCGGGTTAATGAGTGGAAACGATTTATTTCAGAGTTCTGAAACTCACATTCACCAAGACACGAAGTATCTTATCAAACTCTACTGCACGGTGATAAAACTGTCCGAGTTATTTTACCCGTAAGTGACTATTGACGTAGCGGTGAATACATACATACATATATATATATATATATATATATACATAAGAGTCTGCAGCTGACTCGGTCGCTCGCGATAGTGAAGGCAAAGACGATAAATAAGAACAAAGGAAACGATTAAGATGGAGACCATTGAGGAAGACGTGACGCGCCCGGACCCAGAGGAGGTGAAGACGGGCCACGAACTTCTGAACAAACTCAAGGATGCCCTGCTTATCACCTCACTCTCCAACAACAACAACAATAATAACAACAACAACAACAACAACACCGTCAACGAGAATGGGACCAACGTCGCCTACGAGTCCTTCCTAGACATCTATGGGTGAGTAGATTTAGTGTTTGATTGTGTGGTGTCAGTTGTGGGTACGAGTTCCAAGACCCTATACAAGGAATTCACAGTACGGTAAGCGTTGCTCTTGACTGTATGTGTAAAACCTTTGCAGGTAAGTGTGATGAGCAATTAATGTTTCAGTATATATATATATATATATATATATATATATATATATATATATATATATAGCGTAAATGAGACGGCCTTGGTCAGGGCATTCACTTGCCCGTTCCGTCTTCGCCAACATAAAGATATATATATGTACACGTACGACAGTGTAAAGTCTACACTGTCAGGTATTAGCATACTCCCGAACTTCTTGAATATGTCAGTGTATTTTTTCATTGTAAACAAGAGACAGTAGTAGGATACTGGTCGTGCGTCTGGTGTTAGCTGTCATCACATAAGCTTGTCCATTGCAAGGAGGAAACTGTGCAGACTCGTCACTCAACGTTTTTGTAGATATTCACCTCTTAGCATTCTGGTGGATTCTGTATGATGCCATGGAGGCTCATGTTTTGTGCAAATGTATGTAAATGTCACGAGTACACAAGTACACTCCCTGTTGGGTGTATTGTATGTGTATTTGTGTTTGTCTTTGTAATGATTACCGACAGGAATCGTCACTACCCTGAGTCCCACAGGTGCACGGCATTAATTGTCTGCACGTCAGTGTGTAAAGGATTTCCCTTGGGGCCAGTGTTCAGCTGGTGGCCGCGCTGCCATGAGTTCGTAGTGATGCCCCGAGCCGCCTCCTCCCCCCACGCAGCGCACCACCACACCGCAATATATGGTGTCCAGAATGACATAGATGGTCAGGGTAATGATGGGTGGGTTTATGGACTGTGGCGGTTCGAGACGGGGGTCGTGGTGGTGCAGGCTGTGCTGCTCAGGGTAGGAGAGAGGAGGTCTGACAAGCAGGGTTTTTTTTTTTCCGGGGGAAATAACCAGGGGTGGAATAGGAATATAGAGGGAGGGATTAAAGCGAGAGATTGAATGAGGTAGAGGACGGGAAGAGAGACGTAGAGATGGTGAAAGAGAAAATATACAACACGAGAGACAGAAAAAAAGAAAGTGAAATAAAGAAGAACAGTGAAGATTTTGGATGGAAAAAGGGAAAGGTGACTGCTGAAAGAGAAAAATTGCGGGAAATAAAGAAAAAAATGAATAGTGGTAAAATAGCGTTTGCTGTCAAAACTGGAGCCAAAATTTATATTTACGACGCCAGAGATCCTGCAGATAGAAATAAAACTAGGGCCGTCTTCAGGAACACTATGTCATATACATCTAGATACACTGTTGAAGAAAGATAGCATCCAGGCTTCCCTTTTTGCTTCGTGTTGCTACAGTGTCTTGAATAACTGGTAACCCAGAACACACACACCGTAAATCTGATTGTGTTAGCGTAGTTCACTGGTTATTCTGAGGATAAGGAAAAGAGAAAATGTCCAAAAAATGGGTTGAAAATGATGTGAGAATATGTCACTTCGTTTGCTACAGAAAGTCAGTGCTTCTGAAAGAGAGAAGAAATGCTTTGTCTTTACCTGCGTTTGTGTGCACATCTCCCTTATCTTTGAGCCATTAACAGCTTGTTCCTATTACAAATATTTCCTTTCCACTTTCTTTGCGTGAAGCTTTGTCAAACGTATGTTTTGTGTGTGTGTGTGTGTGTGTGTGTGTGTGTGTGTGTGTGTGTGTTTGCGTCGCCTGCACAGCACGGAAGACACGTCTGGATCCCTTTGTTATAGTCGTTGTCTTTGTCGTCTATAGTCCGTCGGTTCATTGTCCGTCGGTTCGTCATGCGTCGGTTCATCGTCCGTCGGTTCGTCATCCGTCGGTTCGTCACACTTTAAACCCCAGCTTAACTTTTGTCCCAACTTCAAGTTACGTTTTACCTCATGGATTTAAACATCCACCATCTTCTTTCGTAAGTATTCTCTGTCTGCCTTTCCTCCTCCCCCTCCACAATTTTTTGTCATCGGACTCTTGTATTTTATGAGGACTTTAAGTCTCTTTAAGTAGAACATTTGATATAGAAGAGTAACCCGCCAGACTCACCCACCTCCCCCTCCCCTCGTCGGAACCTTCAAATGGAAGGGAATGTATCGGAATTCTATACATTATTGTCCAAGTGGAAGTAATGGCTACGGCCGTGGGGGAGAGGGGGACTTTTGGAGACACGAGGAGAGGTGGGGAGGCTGGTGGTGCCAATTTCAGGCGGTACCAAGGCAGGGTTGAGAGAGAGAGAGAGAGAGAGAGAGAGAGAGAGAGAGAGAGAGAGAGAGAGAGAGAGAGAGAGAGAGAGAGGCTTGGTGAGGATTGGTAGCAGATCCCGGCGGAGAGTTGTGTAATGTGTGAGAAGCGATGTTGGCGGTGTTATGAGCAAACGAGTGAGAGCAGTGTATCATAATCCCAAGATTCATACTCCATATATTTTTCGTCGTCCCCGATGACAGCACGGCGCCATCAGGGTGGCCACAATAAAGACGCGCAGAAAGGACTATAAAGCTCACAAGAGAGGCTGACACAAAGGAGGTTAACACACTGGTCACGACGAACAAACAAAGGTGGGAGAGGGTTGAGTGATGAGGGAACACCACACAGGCGAAGCGCATCATCCCGACGCACTTGACATACAAAGAAAGGGGAGGTCATTTGGTGGCCTGGAGAGGGGAATTAGGGATCCGCCGAAGGTCTCGCCTTACATGTCACAACAAAGCTGGCCCTGGTGTCTTGAGTTTTATGTGTTGTTGCCGCTGCATTTACGACGATTCAGCCTGGCACGGGACCTCGTTTTATGATGGTCTGTTCTACTCGTCGCCTCCAAGGTGTCAACAGGAGGAGCAGCAGGAGGAGGAGGTAGGAGTGGGTAAGGCCAGATTCCCAGCCAAAGCCACAAGAACGCGAGGTCATTCCACCCACACCTCTTGTGCCCACTGAACTTGGGGGCAAAATTAGAACACAAACAGGTTATTACGGGCACACAGAAAGCACCGGAGTCTGTGTGTGCATTTTTCTTCAGTGAGCCTCAGGGTCCGTGGCTGTTTTAGTTTGGGTGGACAGACAAAGCAAACAGTTCCTTACCCACACTGTCTGATGATTACCCCCCTGGCACGCTGATAACACTTATCCCAGCAATTTGCCCATCATGGAAAGTAGAGCCTCGCGTCTGTGAACACAATGCCCCAGAAAGTTATTGGTTTCTTTTGGTACTAAATGTCTCGGATTATAATAAGATTAAGAAATTATCTTGTACGATACTTCCTTTAACATTCCTACGAGCCGAGATTGCTGCTGGTAGTTGTGAATATGGTTAATAACTCTGGTACCATGATGACAGTACACACACACACACACACACACACACACACACACACACACACACACACACACACGTTCTTTCTCAACTCCCCATTCATCACTTCCCATGGTCCTCCTGCTGGCTGTACAGCAGCGGATGACCTCTGACGTCTTCATATTTTAGGATCACGCGTCCTTGTCTTGATTGCTTGCCCTCCTTACAGTGTCTCACTCCTCCTTTGTTTTTCTGAACTTCCATGTCTCTCTCTCTCTCTCTCTCTCTCTCTCTCTCTCTCTCTCTCTCTCTCTCTCTCTCTCTCTCTCTCTCTCTCCTTTGTTTTTATATACCTCATATTCCATCTTTTATCTTTCTTACCTCTTCAGACTCCATTCTTCTTCGTCTCATAACTATCCCATCATTCTCACCCTTTGTTTTGCCTTTCTCATTTACCATCGTTCCTCCTCTCTTCCCTTGTCTCGTCCACCATCCTCACCTTTGTCTCTCACTTGGCCCGCCTCGCTTACTCTAGTTTATGCTGTTGGCCCCCATGACGTTTTCCTTTCATAACAATCTTTAAAGTCACCCTGTATGTCCTATTTTTTTTAATCTCTTCTTTTGTAGTATTCTTCCAACGCATCATCGTTGTTTGCCCTCTCTCCAAACACTCCCTGTCTTCCATATATATATATATATATATATATATATATATATATATATATATATATATATATATATATATATATATATATATATCCTTCCTTTATGTTCATCTTCCTTAAATTTTCAAAGGGGGTAGAATCATGACAGTCTTGGCATAAATCTCTACAGAATAAAGAGCACTGATAAGAGTAGATCAGGTGGCCAGGGGTTCATCTCTAGGTCAGATGTAGTATGTATGGGTGAGCCATACACTGGGACGTGTACAATACATGTATTTCATGTAACGTTCCTAGGTCATTCGTGAACCCACGAATTGGCAAACTCAACTTTACCATCAAATCCCAGATGGATGTTTATGACCTGTGTTCCTGTCGATTGTAAATGGCGAATCCCTCCCACCACTAGTGGTAGGGCCCTCCTGCAAGGGGGTCCTCTTGGCAACAGCATGCTCCTTTGGGGCCCTCAGGGGGATCTGCTCCCTTTTTTATGGCCATATCTCAAAAACTCGGGCCAGACCCCCAAGTGCCTGAGGGCAGGTGAGTCCAGGCGGGCATTCAGTAGAAATCCACGATGGTCAAGCCAAAGCTCTTTGTGGTTGGTATCCTTTGACATGCCAAGATCTCCGTCTGAATGTTTAGATGTGTGGACTGTTAGGAAAATGATACTATTATTAAGTAGTCTGTAAAGTAATGGTCAGTATCTGTAGAGCAAAAACCTGGACAACAATAGAATTTTCAGTATTTATCGAAAACCTGCTGGGATCTAATTAACTTTGTTTACCTAGAGTGGAGGTAGGTCTTCCATGGAAAAGGAGTTCTTGCGAGTTCAAAGGTCAAGTGGATGAGGAGTTTTCATGATCCTTATGTACAGAGCTTTTACTGTCGTATATTGATTCTTAATTGTGGAATGAATAAGGTCGTTACGATGGGGGTAAACCAGAGAATATTGGTGCTATGCATTTGGTCTGATGGTCAAGTATAGATAACATTAACTTGAGATCTATACAGCCTTGCTTCGGCTGTCAGGAGGGAAATTGCCCTGGCTGTGATATAGATTCTATATAGATATTCCTCATGGTTTTCGACAGTTCACCAGTGGAGTGATCTGAGGCTATAGATTTTCTTGAATTCATGGATGCCTTTAGCGGTCACTCCATCCCATTGTTGAAGGAGAGTGGAATAATCCTGCTGTCAGAGTGCATTAGGAACTCAGCGAATGCCCGACCCGAGAGTTGCGTCTTCAGTTCAGGGTTTTCCTGGCTTTCTCCGTGGCTCCAGGGTCTCGTAAATACCACATGGAGCAGATTATGTAGACCAGAGAGATTCAGTGACTGACGCAGCTGTCGTCTTCAGCGCTACTTTCCATGAAAGGACAAGAGCTATGTAAGTGTTCATTTTTCTCTCACTTCCAAGATTCTTGAAATTCTCTCTCTCTCTCTCTCTCTCTCTCTCTCTCTCTCTCTCTCTCTCTCTCTCTCTCTCTCTCTCTCTCTCTCTCTCTCTCTCTCTCTCTCTCTTCTCTCTCTCCTCTCTCTCCTCTCCTCTCCTCTCCTCTCTCTCTCGGTCGTGGGTTCAACCTGGTTATAATTAACCCATTCCTCACCACCCCTGCTCGCTCCCTCCTCCCACACATAAAGAGTTATTGTTGTGATGAACCCGCTAGTGTCGACCTCGTCTTCCTCGCGACACAGTGTGTTTTATTATCCCTCGGTTGAGGTAGAAATCTTCCACCGCTCCTGTTGAAGGGCGCGGAGGAAACACGACTCCACACACACACACACACACACTCACACACATTATTTATTCCCTCACCGACCGTATAATAGCGAGGGTGAGAGGGAGGGAAAGTGCTCCTGCATGATCAGGTGGCGTAGAGTTTTCTTTATGGCTTCCTTACTCATCGACCTGCCTGTCTTGGGCGTCGCTTCAAGGGACACATCTCGTCGCCCGGTTCTTTTCAAAAATGAGATCAACCCCCGAAGTAATTAAGTGCCGTGTGGTGATGAGGAATATGACATGGTGTGTGTTTAAGGGTGGGGGAAGGGATTGTTTTTGTCCAGAGCCTCAAGAAGTGAATGACGAGTGGTTTTATATGAGAAAGTGGCACATATAATGTCACTATCAGCTTTTTCTTTTTTTTCCATTTGGCGAATGATGCAGACAGGTTCTCCATCTTCCTCGACCTTGAGGGAGCATTCAGTAAAGCCAAGACCCTGGTTATTTTAGGTGTGTTTAGGTAGAAGCTCCGACTGTCTTTATGTTGTTCAGGTACATAGTAGTCTCGGTATCCCAGTCGACTTTTGGCGAAGGTAGTCATACGTAAGTCAGCTGTCAGTCCTGCCAGAGACGAGGTCGTCCAGCTCCAAATCACTCACTCAGTGCTTTACAAACCCGCCAAACCTGTCGGCTTTTTAGGTTAGCCAGTCGTCCGTCCATGAACTCTGAGCAGGGAGTTCTCCAAGACTGGAGTTTCTGTCTTTGCGAGCTGCCACGACACACCGTCACTGCCAACGGATTTTTTTGCAGTTTGCTTCAGGAAGCTCAAACCGTGGCCGTCAGACAGTGGGTTGGTTGTGGCCCCGGAAGTCTTCGCTCAGATGCGACCACGTGTAAAGATGCTTTTAAATTTGGAATTGTGGAGTTGGTGTCTAAATGGTTTATGATGATGCTTAGGCGGAGGGCTGGTGTTCTGGTATGGAAGATACGGTTATCAGAGGGTCTTTTCATTTTTTTTTAATATAGATGTAAATATGGATGCTTCTGTGTTCACGAAAGTTAAGGTAGGACTGTCTTTTCCTGCCGAGGTCCGCACAAGCTTTTATGGGTTCGATGTGGTTGTGGCGCTGAGAGGTCTTAGGTGGCAGGAGGTGACGGTGGCGAAGACGGTGCACTGGGTGGATAAGACCCAGGTGATGTTTGGGGAGAATAAAGAGGGTTATTGCCGTGGTTGCTTCTTCATAGACGGTACGAGTCTGAAGATGATGTTTGATATCCATTTTGCGCCCATTCTAGTTGTCCCTGTTGTGGAGTTGATAGGAAGACCAGAGACGGAGGCACAGGTGAGTTTAAGAAGACTGCAAATTGCTCAGATGTTCTCGAGTTCAGGAGCAGGGATTCTACCGTAAGTCGACGAAGTAAGCAGAGACGATACCTGAGTAATTTGATGATGGAGATCACGTCCTCCTCCCAGTTTAGATTGCCGTCCCAAATGACACCAAGAAGTTTTGTCGGACTCTACCACCTGAAGGGGGATGGGGCCTCGTAAAACTGCAAGGTGGAGAGACATAGTTCGAAGACTATGTTGACAGTGCATGACTGAGGTCTTGGTTTGGTCGAGGGTGACGTGTGTGGCAGTCGTCCAATTCTGGAATCTGTTATGGGTGCGCTTGGGAGAGATTGTGGTCAGGGGAGCTGGTGCCAATGCTGGTATGAATGGCAGAGTCGGCCACTTACTTGCATCGAACCGCTGTGTGCATCAGGGCATCACGTATTTAGAACCAGGAAGCACAAAGGTTCCATTTTCATAAGGTGACGACGGAATCGGTCTAAGTAGAGTACAAAAATCATATTTGTTCCGGAGTTGAGCATGTATTCGCAATGAGTGTATTAAACACATGTGGGGAAGCAAGTATGATATGTAGAGATATGAATAACACGTCAGAGGATATGCTTGATATGCATAAGGGTACGACTGGTATGTATATAGAGAAATGATACATGTGGAGTGAGTTACACGTGTGGAGGTGTGAGTAATGCGGAGAGGAAGTGCGTGACGCACTTGGAGATGTAGGGAACGGGATGAGTGAGTTGCATGTATGGGAATGTGATTAATGGATGTGAGTGGATATAAATGATGTGTGTGTGGGGATGAAGTGCCTTGGTCCCCAGACCGTCCTCTGGGATAGTGAAATTTTTAAGGTATAGTTAAGGATGGAAGGAGGTGGGGAACGAATATGTGGAGTGGAGGGTGAGAGGTGTAATTGATGGGCGTTGCATTGTACTGGAAACACTGTGGGTGAGGAAGGTAGGGCATGTTTGTGGGATATTCTTCAGGGTTGAGTCTGTATGTTGTCCTTATGCTGAACTCGTATTCGTTACATTCAACAAATTATCATAGGGATGCGCACATGAATCGCTGACAAGATACCAGGTGAGGGGGGCGGGGGGCACCAGCTGTGAGAAGACGGCGCAGCTGGCCATCTGAAGTCGTCACGTGCTGGTTGTGAATACCCCTCCTCCTCTCCCCGACTCACACACACACACACACACACACACACACACACACACACAAGGTCCCTGCCAGACCTCTGTGACGCACCTGTGCCTCAAGCCAAAGACGCTCGTGATTCCCGCCAGATGCCTACCTGCTGAGCTTCTTTGTCTTCGATGACGACGCCCGCGGAAGTTCGAACGGGGTCCCCGAAGGAGGAGGCACGAGCCACGGGGGGAGGGAGGTGAGCGGGAACTTTTGGTAGGTGGGAAAGATGTGATTAAAATCGCGAAAACTCTGGCCATTTTGACTAGGGATTGTTTGATGTAAGGACACGATCGGGGGGTTGAACACGAGTGAATTTACTGGCAACCACGAACGAGTGAAGCAGGGAGGTACGAACGGGGGAGGAACCAAGGACCGGGTACTCGTCGGGGTGTGAGACAAAGAACAATGGTAAAACGCATTATCAAAGAGAAAGTGGGGGACGTATGTGCCACTTCCTGTAGATGGTGGGACTGTTCATCATGTTCTTAATACGAGGAGGTTGTAAACACCCGAAATTTCATGCTCACTGCATGCATAAGAGAAGTATGCATCTTCCCATGAGTTCATGCTCACTGAATGTGAGCACTAACCCACCACACCTCTGGTCACCCTCTTATCTAAAAGAAAACGGTGATTTACCTCATTGCATTGACTTGTGCAATAACAGTTTTCCTGTGATGCAAGAAAAGTATGTCAGCGTGCCAGAAATGGCACTGATCCTATTGTCTAACGTCTGTCCGGTCATTGTCTATTGCCCCGAGGTGGTTGGCGCCAAGACAGATACATACTGAAGGTTGATGTGTAAATTCTCACCTTGCGACGCGTGTCTCAAGCTCGGTGTTATTGTTTTTCGTGAAAACGATTTCGAAATGGATTTTGGTCACAAGTGCGTAACCTGTATGGTTCGACGACCGTGAAACACGTCACGAAATTTACTCGGCAGATTAATGTTTGTAGATGTGTGTCTCGTTATTTGGAGCGTTTCGTCGTATTTCAGATTAGACCGTAAAGGGTTAAAGAGATGTGATGTCTTATAGCGGCCTCACTCTTCGCCACTGACGTCAAATGTGTTGCGTTTTCTAGAAGAAGTATTTAGAATGGACCAAGTATTATAATAAAAGAAAAAGAAATTGGCAACATCACTCGGAAAAAAAAATCCGGTAGGCGAAATAGACTTGCATGATGTAGAATACTTTATTATTGTAGAATTAATCAGTTGAGCAAATGCAGTTCGTGAAGACTGTTGGTCTGAAAATAACTAGAGTGCGCTTCCTGTGTCAGCCAAAAATTCAGTGGAACAGAAATGCCTTGTGTTACGTCGGCAGGCAGAAATAATTGCTCAGTTTCTTCTGCTTGTTTCCGTTCCACACACACACACACACACACACACACACACACACACACACACACACACACACACACACACCTGGGCTAGATTTAGCCAGAGGTTAAGGTCCAGGACGCTCGCCTCGCCACGCTCGAAGGCAATTTCGCAGAAGAGTCGTAACGTCGGTGAACATTTCTTTCCCTGGTCGTAGTCAACAGTTGCTATCACCTGACGGTATTAAGCCCCGGTGATCTGGGTCCCACTGAAACCGAGAGGATTTATTGTTTAGCCGAGTCTTTTTGATGACGGTTTCCCTCCCGTCCAGATGGCGGTAGACCATGGCCACACAGGCGTTTCCACTTTATTTAATGCTTCTAAAGAATTCCTGGAGGTTGGTAAGACTTTGGAAGGTACGCAGATGAAGCAGCTCATGTATTTTGTCACAGTCTACGCTGAGAATACGAGGCTGTGAATGGTTTATATCATGGAGAACAACAGGATGCATTTTTGGTTCGATGGTGATGTGGCGAGATGTCTGCCCTCACGTAGACGACGCTTGGTAAACTCGATCGACTTCGAGAGTAAGAACACCAACACCTCGCTGATTTCTTACGCCCCCAGGCTCTGGTTAACGTAACTTCAATCTTATTTCCATCTTCAATTTTCTTTCAATCTTATAATGTTGTTGGTAATCTTTAAGAACAATACGATTTACATTTATGCAAATATTTAAACAGCGTTTTCATGCCCTTAACCTCAAGAGCGCCAGAAGCGGAGGAGGAGGTACAGCCTCCCACGCAGTGAGTATGCTTGCCAGCGATGTTTCTAGGGTCAAGTAGAGACTTCATCCACACGGTAGACATTACCATAGACGACCTACCTTCCAGTTTCTATAAGGGCCTCTCTCTCTAAAGTACGATCGCGACGGAATCACATCAAAATTAAGCGATCCAGCGGCAGAGCTTATCCTTTTTAGGGTTTTGGCACTGGTACATAGGCGCCGTGTTCCCATCAAGGACGTCTCTCTCTCTCTCTCTCTCTCTCTCTCTCTCTCTCTCTCTCTCTCTCTCTCTCTCTCTCTCTCTCATAATTTCGTAACCCTAGGAGCCCTCTTTACGAAGCTAATTCAAACTTTTCAGGCTGCGTTCCATGGAGGAGCAGGGTAAGGTGGGCTACCCTAGGGGCGAGAAGCTGCTTATTGACTCCATACCAACTCTGTCGAAGGTATCTTTCCATCTGCTGTGTTAAAATGTGCAGATTTAGTTCGCGAGCCCCCAGATATATATATATATATATATATATATATATATATATATATATATATATATATATATATATATATATATATATATCCAGCCAGGTTTCTTTTGTACCCCAGTAGTTCGCTTACGTCGTCTTGCCCTTCTCTTGTTTCTTCTCTGGGCCAGATTTAGGGCAGAGGAGACTGGGCAGTTGCCCAGGGGCCTCGACAATATGGGAACTTCCACAAAACTGTTTTGGGAAGTTCCGTGAGCGTTCTGGGCAACAGTTACACTAGCAGCTAACTTACGTGGGGTAATGAACCGTAGAGAATATACCATTTTGCTTGAGGTAGACTTCGAAGATCTCGTTAATTCGCAATAACAGACAGTACGGTACACTATCTCGTAATACGGTACACTGCCATGTAACCTGTAAGAATTCACGTTCTTGTCATACGTATACTGTAATGATAAGTGTTTGCTTTCGTCTCATTTGTCCGTCATGTTCTTTTCCAGTTGTATGTCATTCCTGTATCTACCAGGCATTCTGAAAACGAATTATGATACAGATTTGTATTCTAATCGTCGAAATGATAGAAGGTCGTGTCTTGTTGTGATGAGAAAAAACTGTAGTCGGTAGGTAGGAGTGATAACGTTTGTGTGATGGGATTATCGGATCAGACACTGCGTAGGATTTCATCTTTCAGTCCTATACCCCAGCCATGCCTCCTGCACCGTCTTTATCTAACTCTTTGCTCGTGGCCTCTGCCTCCTACATTTATCTGGCAGGCCTTGATTCTCACCTTACCGTCCCACTCGTGTGTTCGAGTGAGGGCTAAAAAAAGGAATTCTGTTTACTGGCCAGATATTTGAGGAAGGGTGTAACCTCAAGGCCTTGGATGAGCTGAGTAAAATGCCTGGGTCTGCCGGGAGCTTCGTTCCTATGATTGCGAGCTCCAACTTATCTAGGTTGTCAAGGTGAGGAGGTGCATGGACCTGTTTTGGTGGCGTGATGTGAAGCTGTTGCGGTGGGGGAGGTGAGGAGCTGTTGTGGTGGAGGTGAGGGGTAAGTTTAGGCGGAGGAAGCTGCTGTGGTGGAGGGAGTGAAGAGCTGTTTTGGTGGTAGTGATAAAGAGCTGTTGTGGTGGAGGCGATGAGAAGCTGTTATTGTTAGATGTTCAGAAAGTTTTAATGAGTTAATTAAGGCTGGCTTTGGTTGGGGATTTTGGCTGCGAAATGTGGTAGAGAATGTTCGGGAGCTTTTTAAAGTTGAGTGTTGGGACTGGTTGTTGATATGGCTTTGGGGAGCAGTTATTGAGTGATGTTAAGTAGTTCCTATGATGGCTTGTATGGATGTAGTGTCCGGGAGCTGTCGTAGTGGGTTTAAGGTGATATACTGACGTATGGTGTATCGTAACCCTTGTAATACTGAGCCTGTAGGTAAGTCCAGTTTCGCGATAGATGCATCGTTAGGCTAATGGCAAGTCTCGTCATCCAGCAGGAGTGTAATAGATAGGACTTTGTCTGACATCCATCCTTGTGAGATGAGGTTCTTTTCACAATCAAATGGACTACATTCGCTGTCGTACTATAAACACAGTGTCGGAGTTTAGTCACGTTCTCCCATGACTATCGTACTAATGTGTTTCTTCACCACTGTTACTAAAGCTAATGTAAAGAACGATAATTCATATTAAGTGGAAGAAAGTTGAGAAATAAAATCCAAAAATTATGGGTCGTAAAACTCTACGGAAGCCGTTGACCCATTCTGGCGCAAGAGGAGGCAGAGAGTACGGTACTTTCTGGTCACCGTAAGGTAGAACTGTACGAGCTTATACCGAAGACTTCAGTACTTACTGGGACGTACAAAATTTGGCACTTTCAGTAACGTAGACGCTTCCTCATGGCGACGTGCCAACGCTGCCTATATGTAGCATACACATCAGTGGAGAACTTCACCAATTTTTTTTTGAAGTTCCAATTGATGCACGAAGGCCGAGTCATCTGATGACTATCCGTTCTTGCGGGGACCTGAACTACGCCCACCTGTCATCCACCGATATCAAAAATAGTGGATGCGATAAGAACCTTCCCCCCTCACCCCCATGACGTCACAAGCAGATTAAGTAAATGGTCTTAACTTTGGCTCATGACGTGAGCGGCTTTGGGCAGTGCCCTGACGTCCTCCTGCGACGGCCAAGCCCTGGGGCGAGGGATTTTTATTAATAAATGTCAACGTTTGTTTGAAGGAAATAAGGAAAAACTTTGTACTCCACTGAATTATTACTCATGGAGGATGATTTGCCTATGGAGGAACATGACAGAATTACCCTCATATACTGCAATGTGTTCAGACGACGCATCTTACTTGTAGTTGAGGCTTAGGAAATACTAGACATTCCTGTAGATACGAACACCAGTGGAGGAGACACGAGGAGGAAGACAGACCACCACCTCCTCTGTTACTTCATCTTGTATTATCACATTTCTCTCTCTCTCTCTCCCCGTCCGTATTTGGGGACAGTCAAGTTGTCTTGTGCCTCAGTAATTCGTGACAGGATCATCATCGCCTCCCCTTGCAGTAGCAGTAAGCCTCATTCTGTATGCTCCATCACACGCACCATTGAGGATACAGAGAGTGTATGTAACAACATGTGCTACTTTGATGGAGGGAGCTGGTGGAGAGGAAATGCATTGTCAGGGTGTGAGGCGTCGACGGAGTTGTACAGATCTTCGAAGTATATTTTTCTTTTAAGTGGTGATGGGTGAGAGGGTCATACCCACCCACAGATGATGTCAGTGACGGTGTTCTGTGACGGATGCGTGTGGTCAGCAGTTAGTCGTGACTTTGTGTGATGGACGTGTCTGGTCTGTAAATGGTGAACAAGTCCGGTTTATCAATGAAAATGTTCCTCGAAGAAAGTGTCTCGTTTGTTACTCGCGACACCTTCTGTCACGGAATTGCCCGGTCTCTTGACATTTACACACTGGCTAACATGTGTGACGTGTTGATGCTTGGTTCCCGACCTTATGAATGAAGGAGGAGGGAATTTAGACCTGGTGACACAGATGTGTTTGAGGGACGTCTGCTAAAACAAGAGCGCAGTCGCCCTAGTCCAGTTGGCGCTCTCTCCGTTCTTTGTCTCTCGCCGCGCTGCTCGGCCGCGCAGTGTAGTACAAGCTACGAGGAAAGTGGTTCCACAAAAGTCGATTTAAAGTAGTTCAGGTCAAGCACTCACACTTGCGGATTAGCGATGGCCTCTTCCGGGAAGCGTTATGTGGCTTAGTCTGTTGAATATATATGTATATATATTTTTTTTCATACTATTCGCCATTTCCCGCGTTAGCGAGGTAGTGTTAAGAACAGAGGGTTAAGCCTTTCAGGGAATATCCTCACTTGGCCCCCTTCTTTGTTCCTTCCTTTGGAAAATTGAAAATTAAGAAAAAATGAGAGGGGAGGATTTCCAGGTCCCCCCCCCTCCTTTTAGTCGCCTTCTACGAGACGCAGGGAATATTCCCAGGGATAATGTGTGTATATATATATATATATATATATATATAGATAGATAGATAGATAGATAGATAGATAGATAGATAGCCCGTGGCATGATTTGTCATTGCCTGTCCTCCCGCAGCATATCCCTCCTCACTGTGAGGCTTAGTCTACCATTGTGTCCTCCGCACTGTGCTGCAACTTCATGCATTATAAATCCTCGCAAATAAAGACATACGCACACGTCGTAACTTTAGTTGTGAAGCCGGACAAGAGACCGTTCAGACTTCAGCGGTTTCGTTAAGTGGTTTCCTTAAGTGGTTTCGTTAATTCTGGTTAGGCTTCGACGAACGGGAGGTAAGATTATGATCCTCGTTTGGTCCTCAAGGCCTTGGTCTGTGATGAGCTGGGTGGAAGGAGGCTTGAGAATGCTTAGGTACACCTTGACACACAGCCATAGCCACTTGACACAGCCATAACCACTTGACACAACCATAACCACTTGATACAACCATAGGCATCTAACACAGACATAGGCACTTGACACAGCCATAGGCACTTGACACAGTCATAGCTACTTGGCACAGCCACAGCCACTTGACACAGCCATAGCCTCTTGACACAGCCACAGTCACTTGGCACAGCCACAGCCACTTGGCACAGCCACAGCCACTTGGCACAGCCACAGCCACTTGACACAGCCACAGCCACTTGGCACAGCCACAGCCACAGCCATTTGCCACAGTCACTTGACACAACCTCGGGATCGGCATTTTCGCTCGTGACTATCTCTTGTCTTCAAGGATTATTTGAAATGGGTTATATTTGGATCGAAGGCGATGCTATCGCGGACCGGCTGGCGCGCGCGCGCGTGCGCGTCTGTTGTAGCCCAGTGAGCCTCGTCACGTCCCGACTAGAGAACCTTAGTTGGTTGTGTGTGTCTCTCTCACGGATGCGCCCCCATCCTCCGGCCGGGGGGACGGGGGGGGGATGCTAATCACTGTCAGCTGTGTTGGGGGAGAAGGTACGACATGCGCGTGGCTGAGGGGCATCGCCAGCCGTGCTAAAAATATGAGTTGTTAAGTAGCAACATCAATGTGGCCTTGTGTGCGACACATGACACCCCTGGAGGGGATCTTTTGAGTGGTGGAACATGCTTGTCTCTATGACTTACAGAGGGGAAGAAGAAAGCCGAGGAAGTATAACAGGCACTGTGTATCGTAAGATAAATTTAGGGATTTCCTTAAATAACTGCGTCATGGGGAGCTGAACCCCCCTTCACGACGCGTAGTTATTCGATGACTAATGTTCAGGAGAATTCTCTCTCTCTCTCTCTCTCTCTCTCTCTCTCTCTCTCTCTCTCTCTCTCTCTCTCTCTCTCATTAAGAATCATACCAGACAATGTCCCGCTTCGTATAGTCACTTGATTCATCCGTGAATATCACGTCTCGTGGTCCTGATGCCAACCAAAGAGGGACGCCAAGATTGTACGTGACGAAACTATAAAGTTAAAGAAAAAAAAGAAAGTCGTCTCGGATGCCAACCACGAAAGGTTTGGGTAGGGGGATGACGGTCGAATTATTCTGTAGCGCAGGGTTGCGATGCCGCCCGAGGCACGCATTCCTGGCTAAGTTGACCTTAATGTTGTCTAGCCAATGTTGTCTTCCGATAATTGTGCATACTATCATTTCGTCTCTTGAGCGACCCTGTCCATTATGATACTCCTGAGTCCTTTTTTTCTTAATATATGTACATATATATATATAGGCATTGCCATACTTCACCAGCAGGTGATAACACAACGACGGGGAAGTCTCCTTTGAGAGATGTATGATCTCGTCAGCAGATAAAAAGGAAATAGTTCTCTCGAGGACCTTCTCGAACCCAAAGACGAAACATATACCCTGCTCCCGAGTGGAGCGCACCCTCGAAGCTGCAGTAGCGCCATAAAAGGAGTCTTAGCGTTGCAGATAATGATAATGTTGATAATGATACAATACTAATATATACTTACTGATATGCTTTATATTCATCTTTCCTGCATTTCTTGTCTCTTTTCCTTTGTGATCCTTTCCCTCCTTCCTTTGTGATTCTTACATGTTGAGGGAGTGTCGTTTCTCTTCACATCCTCATCTTCTTTCCCACATGAAGTGGAAGACTCAGAAAGAACACGTTACATCGTATCTGCCTGCACTGCTCACCGGTAGCCATATTGAAGCCATCATTGACCACTGTAGCACTCGAAGTGTCTGTCTGTTGTCGACGCTGTACATCACCATGTTGGCGACCCTGATGGAGGAACCTCTCTCAGCCAAGTCTGCCGCGTCATCCCCACTAAAAGCCCTCAGGCCTTCATCCGTCGCTGTCACCCCGATCCTCAGCCGAGACGACCACGCCCTCCGATAAGTACGGCCTTCTCGACGAGGCCGGGGAAGCCCCTTTGCCCTTTGCAGACACCCACGATCGCTGCTCTTCGTATGAACGCGTCCGCACCACGCTAATCTACGTCTAGGGCCAACCTCAACCCTCCTTTTATCCCCCCCCATCAGCGTCACCTACCCTAACCTCACCGCCATTCGCGTCCCTCGCGCGAGACACCTGCACCATCCGTTCCACCGGTGGATACAGACCGTTTTTTATACTCCTCCCCTCCTGTAGTTATACACATTCCTCCTCTGGTGTTTTTGTTGTACGCCCACTTCTTCCGGGGAGGAGCTGTCGCCTCCGCCACCGCTGATGGTGCTGCCTCCGTCGTCCGCGAGTGCCGGTCAGGGAAAGTCTTCATTCCCTGTTGGTGTTACAATCTTTTCCGCAGACTCGACAGGGAGGGCTCAGCGCCTTAGAGCCTGACGGGTGGGGTACTCACAACAGGGTTAAAACAACAGAGTAAACCACAGACCAGGAGATGAAGTGCAGTGAGGACGTCACCTGCCGGCGCAGAAGATATACGGCTCCCTTGTTGCTGAGCAGTTTTTTTTTACTCTGTCGGCGAAAACGCCTTGTGGTGGTCCGCGTGCCCATTCATCCGGCCGTTGCGTCTGTCTCGCAGGTGAATGGAAGATCTGCGACCGTCCTAGAATTGCGACGACCCTCATTCCGTCCAGGGACGATGGTGTAGTAGCTTAATACCCCGACGTGTCGGGTTAGAGTCCAGTTGATATGTGGAGAGAGGAGTAGGGAGGACCAGTATGTTGAAAGGCTCTTGATCTGTGGTTCAAAAGGTATCAAGAATGATCTTGTGTGTCCTTTTCTGAGTCGTGTAGCTCCTCTTAAGTGGCGGGGTAGATGTAGGTGAATCTAGGAAGAATGAGAGTCGTCATATATCCATGGTTTCAGGGTGCAGGGTGCGCCAGTGTCCTAAGGATGTAAGAGACAGTGGGTGTAAGATTTTCTTTCGGTTTGTTTAGTTCACCAGGTGAGAGATTTTCTGATGAGGTTTGGTTTATGGTCTTAGAGTGACCTCCGAGAAGCTTTGGTTGGACACCAAGATCTGGAGGGAAGTGTAGCCTCGTCCGGCGGCAGGCGGTTGGGATGTGGTTTGAAAGCGAAGTTGACGTGTGTGGCCTTGGTCTTTGTTTGGTCGGTTTGATGTTAGAGCCGGCGACAGGATGTGTGTGTGTGTGTATGAGAGAGAGAGAGAGAGAGAGAGAGAGAGAGAGAGAGAGAGAGAGAGAGAGAGAGAGAGAGAGAGAGAGGACTGCCTTCCTCAAGAGAGGCAGTCACTTCAGACAGTGGGACCCAAAGGTTTAACAGCAAAAGAGTTGAGTCAGGTTCTGTCGCTTTGCGATGAGGAAGCCAAGTCGTGTCTGGGTATACACAAACTGCTATAGAAGTGTCATGGTGTCCTTGGGGCTCTGCCCTGATCCACGTCCAAGAGTTATGTGATTTTTATCAGTTAATGTGTTGTCATGCCACCCTTGCACTCCCCCAGCACTGTGTTACTTGCGGTCTGGCCTAATCCCTTGATTGCCAAGCTTCTCTTCACTAGAGACAAGACACACCCCATATACCCTCCCTCTCCTGGCAGTATCTCCGTGATATTGCCATATCGAACGGCTTCGTACATACCATTTATCATGTACCACTTGTCCTTTACAACCCATTCCTGCCCATCACTGATATACACATTCCTCGCCCAGTGCGTCACTCTCTTCATGCAAGCTCCCTCTTTTGGGGTGGAATGTCCATACCTGTGGGTTCAGTCGAGAGGCATTCTTCACTTGTCCTTGAGTGCCGTGAGGCTGCGACACTCGAAGTATTTCTTCGTCTGTCGCTTGTTTTGCCATCCCTGAAACATTTGCTGCCCAAAGAGTATCTTCTCATATTTTGTGCTTCATCTCCTCAGATCTCTAAATGTTTTCTACCAGTGCAGTTAAGATTAGATACATTAGCACATCTGGGTAGCTGTAGCACATCTGGGTAACTGTGGATATCATTATAAGTCAGATGAAATGTCATGAATTATTCACACGTGTTGTGAGATGTTCCTTTGTCTCGTACCTTCTCCACCCCTTTCGCTGTACCATCTCCTGCCGTAGACACAGCTTGGATCGTAAACTAAGAAACGAACTGCAGGACTTCAAGATTAACTGTCTTCTTATCTCCCAATATGGTAGACTGAATTATGTATGAATTTCTGGACACTTATGGACTTGGAACATCATCGACCACACAGATAATAATAGTTGCAGTAGTGGGTCTTTGTGATGTTTCACGAGACAACTATTCCTCATATGAACGTGGTTGCTTTGTCATGGGGAAGCATTTCCCACTGAAATGTTTACTATCTAATCACACCTTCTGCACTCGACATTCCAACGGGCCAGACGATGCCACTTCAGAGTTTAATGTCAGCTGACTCGCTGGGCAACCGTCGACAGGTGGAACTTCCTCCTCCGTGCCATCTCAACAACGAGAGATATTTCCGTGTGGCAAAAGAATATCAAAACTCAATCACGCTGCTGTGGGATGTAGACGTAGATTCTTCACAGCTCCCTCTTTCGTTTACGAAGGCATCATTTCTCGGTGTCCTCATCTCTATCTAAGGCCTGGGATGTATCATTATTCACTTGCAGTATGCAGCATATAGCGTGGAGGCAGCGGTTCGTCTCTGCGTCTGACATGTGCGAACTATTTCTGTAGCGGGTTGAAACGTGGAGGTGCCAGATACTGCCCCGTCCTCACCATTCTACCACAATTACTCGACCACACCATACACCACATAATCATCCCGCGTACACCCTGTGGCTCGCAGGACTCCTCCCTCGCCCCTGAACTGTAAAAAAAGAAATTCGGAGCAGGCAAATGCGTGAGAGAAAACGAGATGTGAAGAGAGGATGTGGGGTGGTCCGTGGCCACTGCTGGTAAGGAGTTCTCATCTGGGCTTTACCTACTGGTCTCCTGCTTTTCCCCTTACCTGCAGCGTCACACACACACACTCTCCTTCTCCCCACAACACATGCACACACATAACAGACACACATACACCCGAACGCAACGCCGGTAGTTTTCTGTTTGTCGGTGAGGGTGTGTACACACACGACGCCTGCAGGAATGCCTTGGATTTCATAAGGTGGCGACAGAAAACGGAGTGCAATGTGTTGTGTCGACCAGAGACAATGGGTGTTGGACTGCCTTATACAGGCGAGCAGTGAGATCCGCAATTCCTCTGATGCAACACAGGTGTATGTGCAGTGAAAAAGGAAATGTGGAATCGGTTTTTGACGACGAAGTGTGAATACGTATAATCTTGAATCTAGGAATAGAGAGATACGGGATTGATGTGAAATTGCGAGTGATGGAAAGTGCAAAATACATGACAAGTTCGATACCCCTGTGCTAAAATGATTTTTAAGTGTTGTACACTATCGTTTAAGGGGGGACAGACTAGGGGATACTGAGAAAGAGAGATGGGTATGGAAATGAATATGGATAAAGAGTTGAAATGAGTTTGGGGGAGTGAATTGTGATGACACAGAACAAAAGACATGCTTAGTGTTATATGATAAACATGGAAATAAACAAAGGAAATAGAGATAAATGAGGGGCATAAAGGAGGCGAAAAGTGTGTGGAAACAAGAGTTCCGTTTAGCTCTTCGGTGTACTCGTAGAGCACGCGTGGCCCAAGCACAGAGCATCTGTGCCTGGGCACGACCCTCGTGGAGATGAGGTGGCACAAAGGACCCGGAGAGAACGAAGGAGACACGAATGAAACCTGACCCCGGAAATACGAAAGGAAAGTCCGTGGGGAAAAGTTGTGAAATGAAACACTAACAAAAGGGAAAACATATGTATAGTCTACACGATGGTTGTTGTACTATTGAGAAACATCGATGAACGATACAAAGAGAAAGGATTTGACGTAGAGTTAAGAAACAATAGAAGCAAAGATTGCAAATGTTACATCCCCTAGTGATGCTTGTGCATGGAGGAATTGTGATCCTGTGAGATATCGACAAATCAGATCCTTAATGCATTACCAGTGTGGTGTATAACAAAGGAGAGGTGTGCTGTGTTGTATCATAGGATAATACAAACTCGTACCGTTGTGATAGTTGTAGAACACAGGTACTACAACCTTTCCGTCGAGCATTTATGCGATTACAAGACTGTGTATCGCGACACAAAGCTTTGGCTTGTTTTAATCGTCTCAGTTTCAGCGAGAGTGGGTCGTTCGTCTGGTCCTCCCCTCCCCACGTCTTGCAAACCGCACTACTCACGGTTATAATTGTCTGACACTCGGTGGTGCTGGGGAGGGAGGGGGAGGCTCCTCTCTTCCCCCCCACCTTCACTCTTGAACACAATAATGGTAGGAAAGTTGAGGAGGCAGCGTGTGTTGTGACTCACGCTGGCAAGGCTTTGTCAACGAGTCGTCGGATTTTTTTTTTAGATTTCATGCAGCATGATGGAATCGAGAGGTGTCGGACTTTTCAATTACATTGAGGTAGACCGTGTGAGGCAATCAGTCTAATAACTGTTTATGGTTCGGTTCACTGGTTACGTTAGAGTCTTAATGGATGGCATGTCATTCGGGGGGTGGTTTATCTTCGTGGAGGAGCGCTGCAGATCTTGTACATCATTTCGGGTCCCTTGTACTTCATCATGGGATTTTAATTAATGATGTACAGCCACTTGTGTGTTTGTGTGTTGTGGAAGAGCCAGATTTGTTAATGACCCCAGCCAAGATGTATGGGGAGGGTTATGATATGAGGGAGGTATGAATAGCAGGTGGAGATGAGGCTCGCTTTTGTCCTGAAGTTCTCATTGTGAGGTCGCGGTGGCAACATGAGGACCTCTGGTGTCATTATAGGTTTTTTTCCCCCTCCTCATTTGTTGCTCCATGTAGGAATACGTAACCCGATTGAGAGAACTGATAGTTGGAGATGATGATTGGCAGGATTACTTAAAGGTGCAGGGAGTGATATGAGAGATACTCTTTGTCTTCTTTGTCATCCGGCGTCCGTCTGCCTCAAGTCTCTGTATACATATACTTATATCTGTCTGTCTTTGTCCACATAACCTCTCTCTCTCTCTCTCTCTCTTTCTTCACACAACCACATGTCTTTATGTTCGGACACTATCTTGTATCTTGCTTTATTTCTTCTGTTTCTACACATCCGTGTTCAATTGTATCCACACATTCACACGTCTCTTGTCTTTACACATTCAAGTCTCTTGTCTCCACACATTCACACGTCTCTTGTCTCCACACATTCACACGTCTCTTGTCTGTACACATTCACTTCTCTTGTCTCCACACATTCACACGTCTCTTGTCTCCACACATTCACACGTCTCTTGTCTCCATACACTCGCACGTCTTCTGTCTCCAAATACACCAATGTATATATCTACGTACAACCCACCTTGTCTCCACATATTCATGTATGCCTTTGTCTACATGATTACATATCTCTTCATCTCCGCATACCCAAGCTTATCTACTTACACATGCCTCTCCTTGTCTTTCTTCACAAACCCATATTTCTTTGTCTTAACATACGACTATCTGTTTGACGACACACACCCACGTCTCCGTTTCTTTATCAAAACATGTTTTTCTGTCCTTACACACCATCGACTCTGTCCCGTAGGTGCCCCTCTGATCCGTTGCATCCACGTCTCGTTCTCACACAGATCCTCGTCTTTATGTCCATACACAGAAGTCTGTCTGGCATAACACATCCTGACCACCTTCTACACACAGGCAAGTGTCTCTTCATTTCCAAACCAACTTCTACACATCTTCGTATCTCTCACTGTGCGTGTCTCTGTGAACGCACCCATGACTCGTGTCTCCACTCGCCCTCAATGTTCTTAACATAATCAGGTTCCACTTTCCCCACACCTATCAACTGTGTGCCTCGTCCCTCGTCCTCGTCTTCTGTTCTGTACCCCACCCGCCCGTACTCTGTCTCTCTCTCGGGCATACCCATTAGGGTACAGAGACCAAGGGAAAATAGCCTTCGGGGCTGTGGTCATTCCTGTTGGCAAGTGGTTTACGACACTTTAAAAGAAGACCATAAAGCGAGAGGGTGAGAAAACAAGACAAAATAGAATCTTCGGCGAGGTGCGATAGTTGGGTGTGTATATTGGGGAGGGACTGGCGTCATGCGGTGCCACACCTACCTCTCTTGACTGGTGTATATTGTGGGGGGACTGGTGTCTTGCAGTGCCACATCTGCCTCTCTTGATTATGTTATTCAAATGTTCTATTGTCAGGCTTATTCAGTACACTGTCCTGGAACTAGTAAAGTGCATTATTGTAGTATCCGGTACATACCGTGTTGTGGAACTCGTTAAGTAGTGTACTGTTAAGACCCTCTGAAATACTCTCAGGAGCTCGTTTGATACACAACTGTTAAGAAAACCCATTAAGGTACACCAAAGGACTCGTTAAATACCTTGTAGAAGGACCCACTGCTTTGTTTGTGGATTCAACGTAACGTAAACACTTAAAGTAGGTATACAGGTTGGGAGGAACTGTGTTAGGGTGTCACAGTGAGATTGTGAGATTCTGTTATCTCCTCGATAACTTGGCAATATTTTTTTTTCATCCAGTGAAGACATTGTTCTGATAAGAATATTAGCAAATATCAGAAGTAATTAGTAATTAAAGTAAAACGATTATTAGATATGATACATAAGAAAAACATCAGAAGACTTGGTACTTTAAGGACGGGGTTTGAACCTTGGTTTCGAAGCGGTGAACTGGTTTGTAGTTTTTACTGCTGTTCCTTTGTTAATATTACGTAGTGTACTCACAAGCTGTTTTCATTTACCTAATACTTGATTTCTTGTCTTATCTCTTATCAAAACCAGTTTTTCACATGATGACGCATTTGTAGATGTAAAACCTCCTTTGCCCACACTCCAGCAAACAGACACAGATTAAAGCACATATCCTAGACCACTGCTATGCAGCCTGTGTACTGCCATACGATTTCTAGTCCTTTGCTTTTCCATTACTACATACGTTAATTTCAAAGGGAAGGTAAAGCAGAGAGTTAGTAAGGCTTTAGCTGCATCCATTCCAGTTAGTGTCGTAGCAATGTGGCTCTCAGAACAGTCTTGCTGTGAGCATAGGGCGACTGTGCATTACAGAGACGGAACATTTTCGGTCGTGGATACAGTGCCTCATGAATGAGGTTCCTGTCGCTCAGATCAGAAAGTGAAAAAAAAAAAAGTATTTACTCAGAGTTTGCTTCCAAGAGGTGTGCCGACACCTGCTGCTTTCTGTAGTGTAAAGAAAGTATGGAGTCCTTGTCAGTGGCTATTTGTAATTGCCTAATTTCCTGTTACGGGGAAGGATTTAGAAATGGGACTCCAACTCTTGTGTGTGTAATTACGTATATGTAATCACGTATTTGAGCGGTATACTCATGGGGGACCCCTGTCTTGATTACTCTTCACGTGTGTGTGTGTGTGTGTGTGTGTGTGTGTGTGTGTGTGTACGTGAGTATATGTGGCTGTGTGAGGCCATGTGTGTCTGGAATTCGAGTTGCATCTTGAAATATCTTTGCTGTTTGGCTTTGAGCTCTTATCCCATTTTACGGACACAGATTTTCCTGTCCTTTGAAGTTATATCAAAAATCTCTGGGAGATTAATGGAACATGAACCAGGAACTTGAATCATGTCTGACTTCATTTCATTTTGCCGGATGGTGATTTTTAGTTTTTACACTTTTAAACTGGATATTTTTGGGGTGTTTTTTCTATCTTTATGGAGTTGTGATAATTATTCGTCTGATATCTTAAGATATTCTCGAAACAGACACATTATAAATGTAATATATATATATATATATATATATATATATATATATATATATATATATATATATATATATATATATATATATGGATTCTGTCTCAAATTTTTTTGAAAAGAAAAATAAGATTTCGTCTGCGACCTGCCAGGATCTGAGACGGCATGTCGGAGACGCTTACACGCATCGACATAATTCTTGAAAGAAATAGACACACGAGTGATAACCAACTTCCTGGCGAATCAACATCCTGGCGAATGTTAAACCTATGAAACGACTGCGCTGGGTTAGGTAAGGAAGCTCAGCAAATGCTCGAGGAACACCTTGTTGCTCACACCAGGGCGGTGGCGAACGGTGAGGTAACTCCGGGTTATGCAATGGGTGTGTTGGGGGGGCTGCTGCTGCTGGTGCCGCCATGCAACTCTGGCCCTACCGCCAAGACGGGATAAGACTCGCTGTTGAACTGGCCTTAGTGGGAATTTGATTATGCCTACGCTGATAGATCGGTCCGAGTTTTTGATTATATTATGATTATATTATATTGATAAATTATATTATATTACATTATATTATATATTATATTATATTCATAGATTTTTCTGTCTGAAATTACGTCTGTAAATCTTTTCTTCATAGGGGAGTATTTTTTTTTTTTCTTTCGCTCCAGATTTTTACCTGGGGAAGGTGTTGACGAAATGACGCAAGTAAATCGTATTTTTATACCTTCGAGCAAGATTTTTTTTTTCCCCATCCCAGATGTGTACGTAAGGAAGGTGTTTACGCACATCATTCACGTAGACGAGAGAAAAAAATATTGGGTCCGGAAGACTTTGTCAACACCTATCTTAGCCCACTACTGCCTAAATTCACCTTCCTTTTTTTTTTTTCTTTAACTCCTGATCTTTTATGCCATCATCCACACCATCCTGCATTACCCCTACCATTTGTAACTTCCTTCCACCACCCTAATAACCGCTCCTGAACTCTAACTACTTCCGCCACGCCTTCGCTACTCCCGCCTCGTCTTCGCTACCCATGTCTTTCATACCACTCCCCACTGCAGCTCCCCTATACCCACTGCCACGAAGCTGTGCCTGTTTACCTTCACCCTGTCACTAGCAGCAGCTGGTTATCAACCTTCACTCTTTACCCACACCTGCCTGCCACCATCTATCACCACCCGCCCTAACCATAGTATATAACCTTATACCCCATATTACCACCATTTTCCTGTACCGACACTGGCCTCCCACCAGCCATTGCAGTCTACCCGATCCTGCTACCACGTACACCACCCTGCCATCGTTCACTGCTGTCCACTCTAGCCCAACTAACCTTGCATACTCAGTCCTCCATAACTTAAGCCGCCGTAGTCCAACAGCCACTCTCTGCTACCCATCTTAACGTATCCACTCCCTTAGCTGCAACCCCTTTCTAGTCTAGCATTTAACTCCTCGCTGTGCTACCTACCACCTACCTCAACTAGCGATCCACATTGCTCTTTTCCTCGCCTGAGTCACTCCAAAATTAAGAGCAGGGCAACGAAGCGAAGGTGGAAGGTGAATAAAAGAGGATTGCCTCAACTAATACCCAAAGTAAGTAATTATTATGCTGACTCCAGCTAATTTGGAAGACCTGTTTACTTTTTACACATTGGGCTGAGTGAGTGAGACAGGCTGCGGTTAGTGTGGGTGTGTGGTATCATTTAGTGTGTCTGGCTACTGATTTAAGTTGAAGTTCTTCTTTTGGTGTTGAAGAATGTTCACCCTATCAAGAAGGATCCCCTTGTAGGGCCCACGAAGTGTTAGTGGGAAGAGATGTGTAGTGGAATAGTCAAAGCAGAGCTTCAGTGCTTGAAAAATTAGTTCCCTGAGATGGATTAGACTTCATTTTTAACAAGAGTAAACGTCTCATTGCTTGAGAAATGTTCCCAGGAGAGAATGATGTTGTATAGATCACCAATATTAGCCATTCCAATCGTTACTGCGGTGACCACTTGTGCCAAATCTTCTCTCTTCCTTTTCTTCCTCCCACTCCTCGCTTCTTATTATGCTTCGTTCTGTGTTACCGTCCCTGTCTTTCCCTTTCCCCATCTCTCCCTCTCTCCTTTCTTTGGGCCCGGGCCCTACTCCGTCGCTGGCCAAAGCATGCTAGGCTTCCATTTATAGCTGATGAGCTCTATATTAAGTCTCTGGGCTTCCCCAAGACGTATATTATCTTAGCCTTGACTGTCTGACCATTCTTCCGGTTTCGTTTTAAATATTTAATGGGACTTCGTGCAGGTGGTGTTGTCTCGTCACCCATCTGTCCTCCCTCCATGGCTCCTTCCCTTCGCCTAAATCGCCCCACAGAATACATAGCCACCCACAGCAGAATTAGTTATCAATTTACGTTGAGCCATGAGGCGCTTGGGGCGCAGGTAGGGCCAGGATAGCTCGCCCTTACTCAACACCGAGTAAATAATTTTCTGTATAGATGACGCTCTGTCTCACCTAGTTGTTGCGCTCTCTCTCTCTCTCTCTCTCTCTCTCTCTCTCTCTCTCTCTCTCTCTCTCTCTCTCTCTCTCTCTCTCTCTCTCTCTCTCTCTCTCTCATGTTTGCCCCCTTCATGCTCCCTCTCCCACCGGCACTTTACAGTGGGTTGAAGTGAAATACAGCTGGTGTCGTTACTGTATACAATGCTATACAAGTAGGGTGGGGGGGAAATAACTGCGCTGGTAATTGAGTTTCCAGAATGGCGTTATCAGTTGTTGTCTGTTTCACCTTTTTCAGGTAGATTGTGTTATTGTTTCCCATCAGGAGTATCTCACACACACACACGCACACGCACACACACACACACACACACACACACACACACACACACACACACACACATATGGTACATATATGCAAGGTTAAGAGTTGGGGCAACACGAGTATAAAACTCTCCTCTTAACACACAGATAGTAACAGTAACCACTCACACGCGCACACACACACACACACACACACACACACACACACACACACACACACACACACACACATCCAGTTTTTAGTGATAGTAAAGTTTAGTAATGGTGATTCAGTGGCAGTGTAATGGTAAGCATAATGGTGGTGGTGTAATTGTGTTGTATTTCCGGCTTGGTCTGAGTTGGGAAGTTGTGGCTGTGCAGGACTGAGGTGGTGGTGGTGCTGGTGTTTTGATTGTGTGGTAAAGCTTAAGTAATGTTAATATAATGAAGACGTCAGGGGAGTCATGTTGTAGTGGTGTCGTAAGGTTGTAGCTGTGAAAGTGTAGTGGTTGTGTAGTGGCAGTGATAGTTGTCGTAGTGGTTGTAAAGTGATGGTGGCTAAGTTTATATGACCTGGTAATCAAACGGCATCATTTGTATAGCTTGACGTGGATTTATATATCCTGATAAAACGTTGTCAGGTTCGTTATATGAAGTCAGTTCTTGCTGTGTATCGTTGCCCTCGAGAGTTTTCAGCGCCTCGGTAGTGAGGGGGTCGCTATGGAGAACGTGGTTAGATTCTGCCCTCTTGCGTCGTGAACACAAACACCTTTCGCTTAATCTGACATCAAACTTTTTTTAATCTTCGTCAGCTGCGAATACTGTTTAAGACGAATGTGTTGGTGGCTTACGACTCAGAAAACATGGCTTCCTTCATGCTAGATATGCCGACGGATGATGAGGGAAAGCATGATTAGAACGTGCGTTAAAGTGATTAACGGTGTAACGGTGATTTCCCAACAGGTGATTTAGCAAAGGCCTGGACAAACCCCGCAGGACCGTTGTGGGTCCTGGCCTTCGCCGAGGTCAGAAGCCGGGGTCACGGCAGCCTGCGCACATTATGTTCGGCTTCTTCAAGAATAAAAATAAAGACAAAGTCGTTACGAAGGATAAAGTTGGTGACAACTCCAAAGACAAGAAGAAAGACCGGGCAAATAAAGAGGAGAAAGACGCGAAGGCCACCATTCGCAAGGGTAAGGAAGATAAAGCTTCGAAGTCGATCTTCAGGAAGAGCAGGTCCATCGAACTGATCAAGGAGGCGAATGAGGAACCATCCATAGCGGCCAAGAAGAGGAGGACTCTCGAGGCGGTGGCCCTCGAAGGTTGGCAGGAAGATGAAGATTCGCCACACCGCGGCAATGGCACTGAGGGAGAGGATAATACACACAGCAGCAATAGTGGTAGCAGCGAGGAGGCTCACCGCCCTTCTTCTCCGGCCTCGCCCGCCGAGCATTCTCATGACGGGTGTGCCAATGGTGAGAAGCGTCCTGCTTCCTCCAAGACCGCATCGTCCTCGCCCAGCGAGAGAGGCTTGCAGCTAAAGCCAGGCTCCGATCACAAGAGACATGGCCAGAACAGCATTGGTTTCTTGGTGTCCGCAGCCACGAAGCAGTGCACCTCCGTGCTCACCGGGGCTGTCGGGTGTTCACAGTTGCCCCATGATGGCGGAGGGGAGAAAGTGATGAACAGGGCACGACTGCCGGGAACGGAAAGCATCCGATTGCCGGGGAATGCCGCGCCGCTAGTGATGAAGCCGCCCCTTAATCCTAGAGTAGTGGCGCCCCGAGGACCTCTCGCCTCCTTACCCAGCACTGGCTCGGGGTTAACAAACGTACTGTCTGCAGAAGACGAGAGAGATGAGAGCCGTCACACCCCTTCTCCAGGAGTGGTGACGCCTCCCTCGTCACCGGGTCTGCCGTATGGCCAGGCCGTCCCACCCTATCCAGTCATTACGGGTCCGTCTTCACGCCCTACCTCACCTGATGGCCAGGCCTCAATGCTTTCTACTCCTTCCAGCTCCACCTCCAGTCTTTCCAGTTTAACCGCCAGGCCCATATCTCCGTCTGGTCGCCGCACACCTCCCGGTCCTCGCATGGGAACTGGCGGCAAGTTGACATCGTCTCCAACGACTGGTCGCAAGACGGTGAGAACAAACATTAAGACCAATCCGACAGTCGTGTCTCGTCGGGCTGGCTCTCGTTCGCCGGTCAACACGTGTCCCTCACCCGTCAACCCCTGTCCATCACCCTCACCATCAACAACAACAGCAGACGTTCTCATTCCCAACTTTGATGGTGAAAGGCTCAAAACTCCACCATCTTCTCCCATCCCCACCAGACGTCTGGGTGACCCCAGCGAGACTAGTGTTCCGTCAACACCACCACCACCACAACAACAACCCAATGTTGTAGCTACTCCTGGAGTCTTTCCTCACTCGTCAGTCCCGGACACAACAACAACCCAACCGGTGCCGGTAGTCACCACAACCCCAGCAGCTGTACCAGCTGTAAAGCCGAGGTTAAGCTCTCCGTCGCCACCACCGAAAAGCAGTTTGCCTTGTGAAGTGAAAGCAGAACCCGTGAGCAAGTTAACCCCTAGAAGTGTCTCTCCAACAGCTGGCAAATCTCGGCATTCCGTAGCATCTATGCATTCCCTGGAATCTATACCAGAAAACGACAGCGATGGACAGACTTCCGCAAACGACACTTTGGAGAAGAACTGCAAGATGAAGGCGATTCTAGGGTCAAAGGCTTCAGATCCCCTTCAGAAACCAACGGAGAATAAGTCGTCCACAAACCATGGCCTGACTTCGTCCTCTGCACGACTCACAGCCCCAGAAGCGTCATCAAATGGGGGCATCTCTCATAAAAGGTCCTCTTCGCTGACGCCAGTAAACGAAGAAATGCTCTCACACACCTCGCAGCCGAAGACTGAACCTAGAGCTAATCCCAAGGCCATGGAAATTAATGACACCTCTGGTGCAACTCAACACCAAGACGGTCCTCAAGGTGCATCCAGAGAGCATCACGACGGGGGTGCCTTGGAAAACTCAGAGAAAAAGGGTATTTCCCACCACAAGAAGGAGGAGGACGTGCGGAACGATCAACAATTACACATGATGGGGAACGCAGTGGTTGCCATGGAGGAGATTCCAGCAGAAAGGATGAATCTTCAGTCCAGGACATCAGTGAGTGGTCATGATGCATTCTCACAGCCGCCCGTAAAGAGCTGTGCCTCATCTATTCAAGAAATGGTGTATGGAGGGGACAGTGGTAAGGCTGTCTCAGGTTCGCCATTACGGAAAGAGCCAATTAGTTCAACCCAGACAACGGCCAAGGAAGCTGGGATGAAAAAAGTGGATGTGGCCAGAGAAAGGGACAATGTCAAGGAAACAAAGGACGTACGCAGGAACAAAACTGTAGATTCCAGCCATAACCAGTTCTCAACATTGTCCAGTGAAGACGGGGAAACATCTGGAACGCCCACTCACGTCGTGTTACGAATCCCGCTACGCTATAGTCCACTGCCTAACGGCAAAGACGTAGAGAGGAGAGTCTCGGCCGAGATTCTTCTCGGTAGGGGAGGGAATGGAAGCGTTGATAAAGAACGGGAGCGTCGCATGGAAAGACCAAGGTCGGTGTCATCATCCAGAGAGATGGGGAGAGAGAGGAACTCCTCCGACCTGCTGACGAGGAGACGATTGGCATCTGAGGGAGCAGAGACCAATGGTGAAATGAAGGATAAAGTGCGTGGAAAAGTGTGTCGTCGTTCGTCTTCTTCTTCCTCTCAGAGACACAGGCCTAGCGTAGCGGACCAGACTTCTGATGAGACGTCGAGTTTTGCCCACGAGAATGATGATGGTAAGGGAAGCAACGACGAAGTGATTGTACCCTGGCGCAAGGGCACTCGAAGTCGATCCAGAGTGACGAAGAACCCAGGTAGGACAAAAGTAATTGAGGATGCCGTGGAACCCGGCCAGAGAAATGTTAATAGGAACGATAGTAATTTCAGAAGCTCGTTGGCCTGCCACAGGACTAGATCTCTAAGCACAGGGAGGGGAGCGGTAGATGTCCAGGAGAGATCAGCTCCAGGAATGGACGTTCCTAGAAGCGGCGAGAGAAATAACGCGCCCATTCCCTTGAGACAGTCCAGCAGGGTGACCGCTCCGCCTCGCCACAGATCCAAAACACGGGGAACCGAACGGAGATCGACAGCGGAGACGTTATCCGAGAACATGCGTGTGAAGGACGACTTAGAGACATCGACAGACGGAGAATACGAATCAAGACGTCGAGCACAGTCTTCATCCAGAGCCTTGGACACCTTCCGGCACTCGGAAGAAGCGAACGCCACTGAGCTCAGCAAAACGGCACTGGACAGAGACGCTGGAAGCGCTCGTAAACCTCCAAGAAGAAGGAGGTCTTTGTCGTCCAACAGAAGGAGCTCGGGAAGTCTGAGGGTGGAGAGAGGGGACGGTGTCAGACTTGTCGCGAGATCGCGGTCAGATGCGAGGGACATGGCTGTCACCAACGCTGTTGTTGGCCGAAACAAAGAGGTGGAAAATGTCAGGAGGGATCCCCGGGAATTCACGCGCCATGAAAGTGGATACAGTCAAATAAAGAACGGTGAAACGAATGACTCTCGTAACAAAAGCGATATTGGTAGTAACAGATCCAATAACTCCTCTGACGCCGCTGAAGCTTTTAAAGGTGCGACCGATTGTCCCGTTAGGTTAGAGCAGCATAGCCTTCCTAGTGAAGACGCCGCCAACGTGGCTGCGAACGGTGACAGAAGCAGTTTAGATCACGCAAATACAAGTCGTAGAATATCCGTACAGCAGCATACACCAGTGGTCCTCACCGCGTCACAACACTGCCAGACAGACGATGAAACAAACAAGATTCATACGAGATCTGTACAACAACAGACCCCTGTGGTTCATACCACCTCACAACACTGCCAGACAGACGACGAAGAAGCAAACAAGAATCAGACAAGATCTGTACAACAACAGACACCAGTGGTCCATACCACCTCACAACACTGCCAGACAGACGACGAAGAAGCAAACAAGAATCAGACAAGATCCGTACAACAACAGACACCAGTGGTCTGCACCACCTCACAGCACTGCCAGACAGACGATGAAGAAGCAAACAAGAAACAGACAATATCCGCATATCAACAGACGCTTGAGGTCCCTACCAACTCACAACACTGCCAGACTGTCGACGAAGAAAACAAGACTGTTACAAGATCCGTACAACAACAGACGCTTGAGGTTCCTACCTCCTCACAACACTGCCAGACAGACGATGAAGAAGGAAAACAAGATCCTGACAAGATCCGTACAACAACAGACGCTTGAAGTCCCTACCACCTCACAGCACTGCCAGACAGACGACGACGATGAGGCTGCTCGAATCCTGCAGGATACTAAGGATCAAGCAAGGTAAGGTCTTCCTCCTCAGCACAGTGACATCTTAAGGAGGGCACGCTCCTCTCCTGGTCAGTATTTCAGACGCGATAACGAACCATGTGATGTTATATAACATCAAGTGCGCTTGTGTGTGTGTGTGTGTGTGGGTGGGTGGGTGGATTGTGGTGGAAACTGAAGACTTGCCTGGAATACGCTACCTTCCCAATGGACTTATTTGTCACTTCGTAAGTGCCCGCCATGTTTATGTAATATACACCCATGGTAAGCTCATGGCAGGAGATAAGGTTCGGCTGCATGCATGGCCCTTAGGTTATCAAAATATTGTTACATTTTAGGATCTGTAAGATTTAGGATCTTGTAGATTTACTTTCATCGTAATAAATGTATATTTTACGTGCCTTGAGCCTGCAAGAGTATATGCGTATGATAGTCATCAAGTGTATGAACATCACACTTCGTCAGCACAGTGACTGCGTTCATGTGCCAGACCTCGGATCGACCCCAAAGCCAAGACATATTCCACGTCATATCGCCTTTTCAGATCTATTTTTTTTTTCTAAGTTAGATTTTTGCAAGCAAAATATTACCTGCTGGAGGAACAGGGTTTGTGGCTCTAGCTACTATCATGGGGAGAAGTTCCGGGATCTTGCAGACGGAGGTGCTTCGTCTTGCAGGCGGAGGAGAGCACCCACCTGACGGTGACATACATCTTCATTTCAGGACTCCTAGCAGCTGTTTCGCCTCGCGACCTCGCTGTCTGTTCACATCGGTCGTCTTCCTTGGTAACACCTCACTATACTGAGCCACAGAACATGAATTTATTGCTTTGTCTTCCTAATTTTTTGTCTAGAGTAGAGAAGAATGTTATATATATAACTATATAGTATTGCAGAATGACATACGCTGAGCAACTGGTGCTATTGGTTGGATGTAGTATTAGTTTATGATGGAATTAACTTTGTCTATCGTTACAACGGGGAAGGGACTTAATTAGAATATCACAACTTGTGCATCCAAAGTGAACAAAATGACGAAATGGTAACATTATGTACCATGTACGGTTGAAATACGAGGAGATGGTAAGGTAAAAGAAAATGATAAAAGATGAGAGATTGAGATAGAGGGAGATGGATGGGGGAGGGAGGAAATACGTCAAATATAGCTTGCAGTTACACATACAGTGTCAGTGTGTTTGTTTGTGGCATCATAGAGCAGAGTGTGAGCTAATCACTGTAGTCATATACAGAGGTGATGACCTGTATGTGAATGCCCTTGTGTCGGATCAGAACAGAACAAGACAAGATCGTAGTTACTCTTTTGGCATTGAATATTTACGAATACTTAGGTATACCTCTACTTAGGTATACCTCACACCACTACCCCTCTTCTTAGCTAATCCTCACAACACTACCCCTCTGCTTAGCCATTCCTCACACTACTACCCCTCTTCTTAGCCATTCCTCATACCACTAGCCCTCTTCTTAGCCATGCCTCACAAAAGTATCCTTCTTCTTAGCCATACTCCACACTATTGCACCTCTTCTTAGCCACACCTTACACCATTACCCCTCTTCTTATCCATACCTCACACCACTACCCCTCTTGGCTAAACTTAACACCACTAGCACATGTAAACGCGCTCCTGTGTTTACGAACTTGGAAAGGAAGGACAGGGATATGTATGTAAACGAAAATTGAGGGATCGAACGTTTAAATGATTTTTCTTTCTCTCTCCAGCAAGGAGCTTGCGGCCCAGGAGGAGCGATATCAGAAGCAGGTGGACCAACTGACCATCTCGCTAGCGGAGAAGCAGGAGGAGGTGTCCAAACTGACGCAGACCCTGGAAACGCTGAAGGGTGCTCAGGAGGCGCTGACGAACTCCGAGGAACTCCAGGAGACGCTGGCTCTCCTCCAGCAGGATGTGAGGGACAGGGCAGCGCAGGCGGACAGTAAGTGTTGACGGTGGAAGTCTCGAGCTTGCTACGCTTCGATTCGATTGACAGCCTCTTCTCTCTCTCTCTCTCTCTCTCTCTCTCTCTCGTATGACGTCCTTCCATAATGCTTCCGTTTTCTTAAATTTCTTCTCGCCTTACTTCCTTAGCATATACGAAAGTTCACTTGACCACGTCCTTCTGAAATAACAGGTAACATTTTCTCCAACATTAAACTCTAAAGATGCTGATAATTTCCCACTCTTATTCTCTGGCCTCTCGCTTCCTTGTACTAACATCCGAGTTTTAAGTGTTTACCATGTGTTTATATTTATTTCATTTTGTCTTCGTCAGTAGACTAAATAGACAGAATAGTACTTTGGAACGCTGGAGAAGATTTTCTTTTCTTTTCAAAGTTAGATTGAGAAGGGTACATGATTTCATGATTTTCTTGTTAGATATACAACCCTGACGTTTTTTCTTGCACATGTCGACTTCAAAGTTCTCGTACTTACACCCTCCTTACCATCAGAGCGCTCGATGGCAAGCACTATAACAGTTTGTATGAGTTGTATTATAAATCTTTTAAGATTAGCAACAACTAAGTTCGATTAGCTATATATCTTATGTTTTGTAAATACCCATTGATCTGGGATGCATCTGCCTTCACTGCCAAAAATTACATTTAGTAATGGCATTAAGAGATCGCGTCGTGGAATATACCATTGGGGACTTGCTCCTTCTAATTCATCGGGACTTGAAGGATCGGCCAAGCACGCGCGCCCCAAACATTCCGAGTCAATCCGAGAAGCTGGAGATTAGAAGCGGACCCTCGCCTAGATCGTCCCGTTTCGTAAGAGATTACGGGTCCGCTGTAGGTCATTACCTTGGCGATTGAGGTGTTCAGAGCCGGGTAAAGAGGCTTCGAGAACGTGGAATACCGTCGAAGAATATAGGAATCTTTTCAAACTCGCAGACCGGGTATCGGACGGAGACAGACACACAGAAGGCGGAAGGGGAGACAAGAATATTCGAAGATTTCAGAAGGGTATACACAGACCACTGGGAGTAAACAAAGACAAGTGGAATCCTGGAGGAAATGGATGCCCTCGGAACGCCTGATCTAAGACAATAAGCGACGAAGACAAATACCCAGAGACGCTGGTGTGAATAAATTGTCACTGATCGGGAAGTTAGCGTTATTGTCACGGCAGATATTTCCTTTTTTTCCTACGTCTGTTCACACACAAACTGTTCGCTTTGAAATAGATTGAAAAGCCCATTTCGAAATTGGTTTCAAGAGGAGTTTATGCCTAGATGGAGACCGTACGTGTGTTTTTTTCTGTTGTGAATATAGGAAGCGGGGGTATTTTTTCTGTTGTGAATATGGGAAGCGGGGGACGTATATGAATACGACTCTCTTGCGACAGAATGATTTGATTTTTGTCGAAATTCATCAGGTCAGTTGGTGGTGTCAGTCTCAACGTATCGTAATGAAAGAATGTAAGACTTCTCAGTGCACACACACACACACACACACACTCGCACACACACACACGAAGGCATTCATAATCACCATCGTCTCTTTCGACAATAATCTGTCCTTATGGCTCTAATGAGAGAGAGAGAGAGAGAGAGAGAGAGAGAGAGAGAGAGAGAGAGAGAGAGAGAGAGAGAGAGAGACTCTGGGTGAAATGTTGGGTAGTTGTTGTTCCCTCAGAGAATATTCCAGCCCAGCTGGAGCTGAACCTTGCCGGGAGAAAATATTCAACACGCGTGCGAGTGAACCAACCAAGCCTAGCTGAAGCTATTGGGGGTGAATTTGGGGCCTGAAATATCCAAGAGACACGTCGATTTCACGAGATTAAACTCCATATATGGCAAAGCAGCAGTACGTATGGTGTGTGTGTGTGTGTGTGTGTGTGTGTGTGTGTGTTGGGGATTTCAGACGTTATAATTACATAGTCTTGCGCTATGGACATAGTGAATGCTGACTGGGCAGAGGAGAATGGAAAGTCTCAGGAGAAGAGAGCATTTTATTGGACTTGATGAACGTTTGAAAATAAAAACCGCGGCTTTCAGTGATATTAGATCCTAAAGGAAAAAGTTGCACAAAAGCAATGAGATAATGATTTGAAAAAAAATTGTGAATGAATAGAACACCTATCGTTAGCACTCCATTTTTATTATTGAAGAGCCGTGGAGCGTACAAGTAGAAATGGGAGATCAAATTGTAGATGGAAGGCTGGAGTGAAAACAATTCTGAGTGATCGTGGCCTGAATATGCAGGAGGGTGAAAAGCGTGCACGGGATAGAGTAAATTGGAATGATATGGTATACAGGAATCGATGAGTTGTTAGTTGACTGAGCCGTGGTATATGATGTAGGAAGGGCAAACCATGGAAAAGTCTGTAGGGGCCTGGTTGTGGAAAAGATGGCTGTGGTTTCGGTGCATTGCACATGACAGCTGGATTATGGTTGCGATCGAATGCGGCCATACTTCGTATGTTCTTAGCTCTTCCTTGCTAATCCGGGAAACGGCGAACAAGTACGGAAAGAAAGAAAAAAATTATGCATCGATATTACTGTGTACAATGCATTTCATGTTAGAAATAACTGACGTATATACAGATTAATTCTTCTTGATTCCCAACATTCTCTGCTTCAACGCTAAACTAGTTTGGGATCATATATGAAATTTTAGAAAACGGTCGGTGGGTGGTGACGCAACGGCTTACGTCATGGGGTATCCCAGATAAAGGCAGGGCGGGGCAGCTCGCGTTGCCAAGGTCCAAGACGCTGCTATAAATGCACCCCGACCCCACACCCCTACACCCCCTTCCTTATCCCTTGCTTCATTACTGCCGGTTTTGTCCACTCCATAAAGAACTATACGAGACGGCGAACCGGGTTATTGCTTAAATGAAAACATTCACCACCTTTGTAAAGACCGGTCTGAAAGAAAACGGGGTGACGGCATAGCGAAAGAGTCGCATCGCACGAGTTTTCCCTCTCGCACCTCTGATTATGATGAGTCGCAGTGGGGCGCGGTATTATGAGCAGGTCATGACGTGGGTGCGTTCAGTGGGAGGGGCCCCAGTGAGCAGACCCCGAGAGCTCGGGTTTCGCCGTGGGCGTCGTGGCAAGATGGGCTCCTCTCCGGGCGCCTCTTCCGCCGCCCACCACCACCACCATAAGCAGCTGCCGCGATAGAGAAAAGGTGGCTCCTGGAGTAATAGACCTCGTGTAGGGTTGGGAGGTCGCCACCATCACCTGTCGTGCGGGATTGATTGCGCCTCCCTCCCTCAAGCCACCGCGGTCGTCGCCATATCTTCCCGTGGCTACGACAGCTACTACTACTACTGCTGCTGCTGTAGTTGCTGCCACTACTACCGCTACGCCGTCTGTAGATGTAATGGAAGACTTATAGCGTATGTAAACGATGGATTCCTGGAAGCATTCCTTCGGTTGACTGTACAACGTACCCAGAGATGTGTGCACACGATTCATTTTGAAAGAAAAAAAAGAAAAATAGAAACTGGTTCACATGTGAATCGCATATGTTTGACGCAAGAGTGAGGAATATGTGAAGCGGTGTTTGATCCTGTATTCTTTAGCGGTGCCTCTTGTTAAACGTGACCCAAGATGCAATCATCGGAAGGTTCGTATGTATTCAGCTTCTATATTTTCGTCATAGAATATAGATTTTGTGATGTTGTTTCACTAGATCGTATAGATTTGAGATACCTTCGCCCTGATCGCGTAAGGGCACAGAGAAGCGTTCGTCACTCGTGTTCTCCAGGTAACTGCATGTTTACTGTGAGGAATGTTCGACTGATGACGAACACCTCCGACAGCGCTTTAGCCAGCCCGCCTCCATCATCCTCGCACCCTCTCATATCCGTATTTACCTCCCAGACTCAAGGTTGCTCCGCCCCGACGCACTCATAGCGTACTTGCTCCGTCAGTCAAACTCTCGTACGCCAGCTGGTTTCATCTCCAGTATAGTGTGGACGAATTGAGTGAATGGTGTACAGGTTTACCATGATTCCGACGTGTGCCATTAGGAAATTCATTCCTGATAACATTCAGAAGTTGTCCTGTTTGACATGTTTGTGAGATTGTTTGAATTCCTATGTTTCTTAGTGAAATATTTAGTCGTCCCAATGACCCAAGTTTGAGATTATGTGTACGATGTGATCTTGATAAACTCTTGTTTGATTCTGGTGGAGGGAAAGTCTGATGAAGGTGATGGTTGATTTGTCTTATCCGTCAGTGTTTACGGAATACTTATATTTTTCCTTTCTTCCCTCTCCCAGTTTTCTAATATAGGAGTTCCACACGAGAGTTCCCGTGTTCTTTCTGCTCTGTATACTCACTGGCATCCCATGTCTCGTGTATAACACTGTCAGTCCTGATGGCCGCGGCCGTGTGTGTGTGTGTATACGAGACATGCAAATACACCTCGACCACTCTGGTGCTCGGGACTTTCAGTCCATTGTTGCACTCAGGCGGGGGCCACGCCCTTGCTTACTTTGGCAACATCCACGAACACTCTATAGGACCCACACGCCAACCCTCACCTCACTACCCATGCCCCACGAGACCAAACGGCTCCTCTCGAACCGCGCCCACCTTCAGGTTAGCCAGCGCTCAGACATAAGACCACGCCCCCTCAACCCCCCCCCCCCCGCCTCTCTCTCTCTCTCTCTCTCTCTCTCTCTCTCTCTCTCTCTCTCTCTCTCTCTCTCTCTCTCTCTCTCGGTCCACGCCTTTGGCTCAGGTGGGATCATAAATAGTTTTGGGGAAGAGGTGGAGACGTGGGGAGCTGCCAGATGGGGTTGGTAAACTCCCCTTTTTTTCATGTGCTCTCTCTCTCTCTCTCTCTCTCTCTCTCTCTCTCTCTCTCTCTCTCTCTCTCTCTCTCTCTCTCTCTCTCGAATCCCGCTAGAGCTCAGGGCAAAGCAATATAAAGGGTTTACCTCCGCCACACCACCCGGGGTCTTGCTTCTCCGCGAGCTCTGACCTCGCCCTACCGTGGTTGCGTGTCAAGACGACCTCTCGACGATTTTTTCCTTTTTTTCCGTCTCTCGCGTCTCTTTCACTGCGTCTAATTTACCTAATACCTTTATCCATTTCTTTTGAAGCTTTTAAGGACCATAGAGCTAGTTAGAGAAGATGGTTATAGCTGAAACTAAAAAACGGTGGACTGTATTTTAAGCATTCGTATTTCACTCATGATGATGCGGAAAGCACAAGAAGAAGAAAATTTTCTTTACGATCACCGAGCGCGGTCGCTCCCGTCCGTGAAAGTAAGGAACCTCACCGTCGTTTTCTTTCTTTTTTCCTCTTCAGTAATATCTACATATTTCTTATACATATGCATTCAAAGTCATCAGCCGATTGCTTTCCCAAGGGTCAGGGAAGAAATTACCTAAGGTCCATGATTTTTTTTATTTGTTTTTCAGAATTTGTGAACCAAATGTAAAGAAACTTTACGTAACTCAAATTTTACTTCCTTATATATATATATATATATATATATATATATATATATATTTTTTTTTTTTTTTTTTTTCCAAAAGAAGGAACAGAGGGGGCTAGTTGAGGATATTCCAAAAAAGGCCCAGTCCTCTGTTCTTAGCGCTACCTCGCTAACGCGGGAAATGGCGAATAGTTTAAAAGAAAGAAAGAAAATATATATATATATATATATATATATATATATATATATATATATATATATATATATAGTGTTGGTGGACTTTACCTGCTTGAGGTTATATCGCAAATGGAAAGTCACCACCTTCGGGAGCGGTGTATCATCGCAGTTCAATCTCATGGAAGCATTTCTCACTCACGAGAGGTTGGTCCGTTCCCTACTGCTTGCTGATCGTGGCGTATCCTTGAAGTTACATCACCGCTTGGAGAAGGAAGGGATCGTGGGGGTGGATATATATATATATATATATATATATATATATATATATATATATATATATATATATATATATATATATATATATATGTGTGTGTGTGTGTGTGTGTGTGTATGTGTGTATATATTATGTTTATGTTCGAATGTCTGCGTAATTTCTTCGTGCTTTAGAGTTATCGATTGCATTTGAAAGTAATTTTTCTTGTAAACACACACACACACACACACACACACACACACACACACACACACACACACACACACACACACACTTAACTCCGGCTGTCAAGAATTGAGCCTTAATGTCGAATTACACGCTGAGAATAAACAAATAATTGATGGAAAATGCTCGTCTCTACTGCGGACGCTAGATATAGCACAGGTATCGCTACGTCTCCTCCTGTAGCGTATTACAATACGGTCGCGTCCGGAGCAAAAACTCTGGCTATTTTGGACTCACAGGAAGCTACCAATATACTGCTGGCAGAGGCATCGGTGACGGCCCATAACGCTGTAGGGTGGGAGGCCGATGGTAAGGTCGAGCGGGACACGGTAGAGTAAGGCTTCGAGCGTCCTCATGAACGTGGCTGTTATTATCAGTGTTCTTCCCCCCTGCCGCCATATGTTTGGCTATCTGGTCATGCTACTACCTCCACTGAGAGAGGCTGGTATGTTTACGTTGGCTCGTGGAGAAGAAGCCGCAGGCTGTCACAGTGTCCACTATACGGACCTAAATCTTCCGTCTGGTTCGTGCGAACACGTGACGTACATTCATTACATATCATCCTACAGGAAGTGCGTGTCGAAACTCAACTTTTTCCACACCATCAGTTGACGGAGGATGGTACAGTCTCGTCCCCCCCAAAAAAAAAGTTCTCGCTCTACGAGAGTCCACCTCTTCCTGCTGCTGAGTACAGCGAAGCCTTCGGCGACAGGAGGCCATTACAAAAGGAGCCTTGGGGTAGTCATGAATGAAGATATGACATATGTTGTAAAACAGATTAGTCCACTCACGGCTTAGGACGGTGTGGCCTGTGGCAAAATCCATTTCGTTGCTCGACTGGCAAGGGGGGAGGTGGGAGTGTGTGGTCGAGCGGATCCCGCTGGGTCAAGCCACAGGGCCAAGTGGACTCGTATTCTGTAATCCCTTCTTTGAGGGTAGAGGGAGATTGGTAGCATAGGTCCAGGCTGTATGTCGAACCCTAGTATGCATTAGTATACATATATAAATGTGTGTGTTTGCGTGTGTATGCGTGTATATGTGTGTGTGTGTGTGTGTGTGCGTGTATGTGTGTGTGTGTGTGCGTGTATGTGTGTGTGTGTGTGTGTGTGTGTGTGTGTGTGTGTGTGTGCGCGCTGAAAAAAAAAAACATGAAAAAGAAAACGAGATCCTGAGCGCTTTCGTGTATTAACACATCTTCAGACGGTGTTAAGACACGAAAGCGCTCAGGATTTCGTGTTTCCTCTTCCTTGTGGATTTTTTTTTTCAGCATTGACAATATCGCGTGTCTGTTGTTTTGTGCACATATCTCGGAGCTGCCCGAAATTGACGAGAACTCAGGTTTCTTCTCAGAGAGAACGCGACTTTGTTTTCAGCTGCGTCGTTTATCCGTCGCCGAAAATATACCCCGAGTACAGGTCTGTGAAGAAAATAGAAAAAAAATACTGGATATCGTCCTCAAGGGTGTGGGTCTGGCGAGCGTCAAGCCCATGTTATGGGCCTAGGATCCTGGAAAGGCACCTCGGTGTTTTAAGCTGAATTCAGGAGAGAGAGAGAGAGAGAGAGAGAGAGAGAGAGAGAGAGAGAGAGAGAGAGAGAGAGAGAGAGAGAGAGAGAGAGAGAGATTACACTGACTGGCAGTTAATTACGGAGATTTTTTTTTTCCTTTTTGGTTTTGATCCAGTCTTCATCATGAGGGAACAGGAGGCGGGAACACTTCTTACGACACACACACAGCCATTTTCCAGCCATCGTGCCACTCTCCTCCTCCTCCTCCTCCTCCACACCTCTCTCATCTCCATCTTCCTCATTCCCTTCCATCCATCCCGTACTCCTTTCCTTTCTCTTTCCCCCACGTGATGTGGCCCAAGTTGTTGCAGCCTCTCATCTCTGCTTCTCCATTTTCCACCCTTCCTCATCCCTCCGCCTATTCATCTTCCCCCGCCATGTATTCTTCGCCATTTTGCCGCTATCTACCATACAACATATGTACGTTCTATTCCCCCTTCCATCCAACCACACACACCACACCACTCACCTTAATCGCCTCTCTACCGCTCCTCGACCCCTTCCCGGACGCACACTCATACCGCCCTTTTTTGCCCTCCTCAACCAGCTGCCTTTCCCTCCAGAAACTCCTGCCCTCCCGCACCCTCCCTCCACTACATCATCAGTGTGCCCACCTCTTAGTCGTCCCGTTACCACTGCTCACCGCCTCTCCAGCCCTCTGCGGCACCCCAACCTCCTCCAACCTCTGGCCTTTACCTCCCTCGCTCAAAGTTCACATCTCTCTCCCCCAATCCACTCCTGGCCACCATTCCAAGGCCCTACATCCACCCACGTACCTCAGCATCGAGTCCACATCCTCGCCTCCACACGTGTGTTTATTGTCCCTTATTCCTTCCTCATCTTACTCACTCCTCCATTCCCCTCGTCTCCCCTACCCACTCTTTCTTACCACCTACCCCGACCCCCTTTTCCTCTATCCCATCTCCTATTATTATATATCAACCCTTACATCCGAGCCCATGCCAGTTATTTACCACCATCAGCATAATGTTTCCCTTTATATATATATATATATATATATATATATATATATATATATATATATATATATATATATATATATTTGGCATAATATAAGAGGGAACCCACCACCAGCACATACACCATAACTACCACCACCACCACCATCACTAACCACCATTAATCTCTCTCTACCACCGTTCTCTCACCACCGCTAGCACCACTACCACGCCACCATCCAGCACTTTCCCTACCACGAGAGACTGGCTGGCTGCTCGAGGCAACACTGCTATCAGGACTATCGCACAGTAATCCACCTTCACAAACACCACCATCCCCGTGACTGTCAGACATCCATAAGGACACAGGAAGCCTCAGGTTTGGTTACTGGGCAAGCGGCCGGACAGCGAAGTTGTTATATAGAAAATTAAAACAAAGAATCACGTAAGGGATTAGATCATGCCCTCGGAGTAGACAAAATTGTTAAAGAAAACAGTTCCACAAACCTCTTGTCTTCTTTTAAGAGTCGCCATTCCCACTCCTTACCTTCCTATTATAATTCTTTCTTTGGTCCCCGGACAACGCTCGTCCCTTCGACCGCACCCGAACCATTTTTGGACGGACCCTTCGCGTCAGTGGCAGAGGTTCTTCTGCTACTCTACCTACCTGACCCTCAAGCAGCATTTCAAACCTGTCATTTACAGCAGAAGTTTTTCGTGCAATTAATTTTTTTTCTCCTTGAAAAGTGGTCATATTACGTCCCCCTTTTACTGTCATTAAATAAATCGGAGATCTGGGAATGATGGGAATGGTGTTTAGGGGAGCGAGAAGCAGGAAGGGACGAGAGAAAAGGGAGAGAGAGGGAGTGAGGGAGATAAAGAGAGAGAGAGAGAGAGATTGAGGATCGAGGAGGGGTTAGAGTGTTATGAGTCTACGTATATATGTACATTTGTTAGTGTACACATACCTATATATATATATATATATATATATATATATATATATATATATATATATATATATATATATATATATATATATATATATGTAAATGTGTGTGTGTGTGTGTTATTTGCTTGAACGTATCATTCATATACGAATCTCAGTTCTTTATATCTGATTACTTTTATTTCTGTTTGTAGGGATGATGACTGTCCTTCTGTCTCCGTCTGTCTCTGCGTAAGCTAGGGTGAAAGAAAGTTTACACACAGAAATATGAGATAAGGAAAGGGCGAAGATTGCCTCTGGACAAGGATAGGAAAAATAATGGTACAGGGAGAGATAGGAGCTTGCAACACGAGTGACAGCGACAGGGGCAAGATATTGCCCTGGGCGTCACAAACACGCCGATGAGAATACATATTTTCACCTATTTTTTTTTTACTTTTCGAGAAAGCCTTCCCACAGCTGACACCAGAACTGGTGGTCATGCTTGGGTGGAGGCAGACTCCAGGATTCACACTGGGCTGGGTACAGTTAGATTCCAGGACTCACACTGAGGCTGGGTACAGCAGACTCCAGGATTCACACTGGGCTGGGTACAGCAGACTCCAGGACTCACACTGAGGGTACAGCAGACACGAGAATTCGCACTGAGGCTGGAATACAGCAGATTCCAGAACTCATACTGTTTCTAGGTACAACAGACTCCAGGACTCACACTGAGGATGGGTACAGCAGACTCCAGGACTCACACCTGGGGCTTGGGTACAGCAGACTCAGGGTACACATTGAGCCATAGGTACAGCAGAGGGTTCGGGTCTCACGCTGGATACACCAGCTCAAATTCTGTCCACGTCATTTCCACCATGACGACCCTCCACCTACCACATTCTCCACACCTTCCAACAAAAGCATCGACATATAGAATAACGTTTTTAGATCAGAATAAATAAAATTTTATTTTCAGTTTTCTGTCATAAGCGATGAATTCCGATCAATTCGTTAGCCTCGAAGTCTTCTCGGTAAAGTTTCATTATCTCTCAACATGTATGACGGATCTTGACGTGTATCTTTCGACGTTAGTGTCTTTTCATTGTACTCAGTTGTTCTACCTGAGCCTCTTCTTGCTTACCTTCATGTGTCCTCATCATTCTTGTCACCTTTGAGTATCCATTTGCTTGGTGTATGTGTGTGTAGTAAGATACCTGCTTATCCAGTACGGGGAGAGAGTTCCACACTCGTGATGTCCCCCCATCTGAACTTTCTATGCCATCGTGTGTGTGTCAGTGAGTAATTTTCCTGTTATATGTATCTCTGTTCGTGCTACTTTGGGGAAGGACAGAGGCGGGAACTGCGCAAGGGTCGGAAAGGATGAAAGGGTACGATGGTCTGTATAGCGATGATAACGCCATGCAAGAGGTTGGTGATCTGTCCACAACCATGTCTGACAGTATGAGGAAAACCCGATTTTCCCTTTACGATAAAGTGAAACAAACATGAATTAGATACATATTGCCTCTGTGTTTTGGCATAGTTAGACGTTGATGACAGTACAAGGTTTTGTGATTTTTTTACTTAATTGTGTGTCGATGTAAAGACATAGTGATGAGATGAGGGTTAACCAGTTCTTTCATCTCCCACCAGGTCTGCGAACGGAGCTCCAGTACTCCAAGAACGAAGTGGAGCTGACGAAGACGAAGTTGAAGAAACTGGAGGAGGATCTTGACGCTGCTCGGCAGAAAAACGTCGCCCTTCAGAACCAAATTACCGCCACCGCCAGTGAGTTGTCGTCAGGCGGGGCATAAGGGTACTTGTGGGTCAACCACGGCTGTATAGACGGAGTGTAACGAGTGAGGGACAGATAGATGTAAGGGGGAAGGGAATTGGATGGAATGTAGAGGAGACAGGGTGTAGGTACACACGCTTGGTTAATATCTTGAGTACGATGGCACGACCCTTGAGCACGACGGTACGATCCCTTGAACACGACGGTACGACCCCTTGTACGCGACGGGACGACTCTTGGATATGATAACTTGGAACTGTAAGAGTTGGGTTAAGAGGTCAGACCATCCTACCCAAGGGTCGTCCCTTCGTGCTCAAGGGTCGTCCCTTCGTTCTCAGTAGTATACCTTTAAGCAAAAGTAAAGGGCACCGGTCCAAGCTCACCCATCCTTTTCATATCATACGGTAATATTCTCGTAATATTTTCCATGCATTTCAACCCTACTTTTTCGCGATCATCATCATCATCATCATCACCCTGTTTTACTGTAATCCTTACCACTGTGTCTCAATTACCGTTACCCGTTTCTGCCAGTCCTATGTCATTATCTCTTCAGTTACCACGGGGACGATAGAGAGAGAGATCGAGTCACCACGACTCGCAAACAACATGAGAGAGTGACCATCTTTGCATTCGTGTTTCCGCAGATTGCAACAAGACTGAGGAACTGGAGGCGAAGATCAAGACTCTGGAAGAGACACTGAAGACAACTGAGGAGGAGAGAGATAAGCTATCCAAGACCATGGAGGAGATTGAGGCCGAGAGAGAAGAGGAGATAAAGATCATACAAGACGTAAGTCCGGCGTCCTAACTCGTGCTCCAGTAACCTGTGGTTAGGTGGTAGGCAAGTGTTGTCCTTTGGAGATGACGGGTTTAAAAGGGGCTGACTTTGCTGGTCTTCACTGGAGATGATTCAGGACTTCAGAGGATCATTATATGAATGTATGATATACATAGTATGATCCTTCATAGACCTGCTCTACAGATGTTTCTGTGATTATATATATATATATATATATATATATATATATATATATATATATATATATATAGAATAGTGTAACTTGACTTTGTGGATGTGTGGTTACACCGTGAGTGAAAAGCACCTCTGGCAAGACTGTATCATCATCGTTGGTTGGAAAGGAGTAAACCCTCCTCAAGGAACTTCTCACTCCGCCAAAGCACACCACTACCCTGCAACCGAATGAAGCGTAACCTTTAATCTACAGAAGCCTCCGGAAAAGGGCCCCCTAGGGTTGCGTGGTTAAGTTAATTATTGTAAGAGTTACCATCAGTCTCCTCCCTCTAATTTTCTTTCCTACTTCTTGTGTGTGTCTCCTGTTGTTGCCACAGTAATAAATTCGACCATGGCTTCCTCCACCTCCTCCTCGCCCTATGGTCTGTCTGCCTTCCCTGTTCCGTGTCATCGTCCCATGTCACACCAGTAGCTCCCATCCCTCACCTTTACCTGTCCACCTGCCATTGGTTGTCACAGCACTGTGTGCTCGTCACTGACCACCCTCACCCCTTTTTTCGCCCTCTCTCCTCAGGCCCTGGACGAGGCGGCTCAGGAGAGGGAGGAACTAATTGCCACCTTCGAGAAAGAGCTGCAGAACATGAACACGAGGAACAGCAACCGAGAACAACAGCTCATGGAGGACTTCGAGTGGAAGCTACGGGAGATGGAGAAGGAACACAAGAAGAAGCTAGACGAGAGAGACAGAAAGGCTGAGGTGAGTTAAAGGAAAAGGGGAAGAGGTCGTAGGGGTAGTAGACGAACGGGGAGCTAAGAGGAGCTTGCGATGAAGAGCAACGCGGAGGAAGGTAGACTAAGGTATCAGGAGCACAGAAAAAACATTAACAAGGAACGAAGGAATGTTCAACTGCAAAAGGACGGTTAGAAACTAGCTAAATATTACATTACACACACACACACTCACACACACACACACACACACACACACACACACACACACACACACACACACACACACACACACACACATGTCCTTAAGAATAGATACGTGGTATACACATACAGTGTTAAGTGATGCGGCCACGCGAGTGTAAAAGTTTGTCCCCGTAACTTGCAGATAGTAATCACACACGCACACACACACACGCACACACACACACACAGTACAAGATCTAGAAGTAAGCGCCACGACACAAGATAACATAGGGTGACTGATTTGACTTGGGTATATGGGCCAGCGATTTTATGGTCCTTTTCAACCACTTCATGTCATCTGGGTCGGGCCCCAACGTCAACAGCAGATGAATACACAGGAGAAACCGCAGGATCCTCCTCACCTCAAACCAAACATTGTTCAAACACATTACTAACTTTTTGATCTTATTCTTCAAATGATTTCTATAAGGCTTCTCATATGTTGGACCTCATATGGCCGATTTTTTTTATTTTTTACACCCACAAGCCCCCATCTTGCCACCACACTCCCCCTGCTACATGAGGTTCTTGGTGAAGCGAGAGTCAGGGTTCTGTTTCCACTCATCAAAACATCACCTGACGAGACACTCACATCTGCACTAAGGTGGGGCACCGTGAGAATCATTACCATTGCCTTTATGTCCAGTTTTAAGTTCCTCACCCAAACTACATCTGTTGCTCCTCGGGTCCTGTCCCCAGGAGAGGATTAATGCGGTGAGGAACATGGTGGAGTCGGAACTGGCGGACTCCCTCATTAAGGTGGCGGAGGACCGACGAATAGCAGACGAGAAGCTGTGTGAGGTAGGTAGGTCTTCTGTTGGACTCGCATCCCTCACCGCTGTGAGTCCGGGGGTGGTTGTGCAAGTTGCCTCGTGGATTCAACGCCACGTCCCCACTTCGCTGTTCACCAGTGACGTTAGTACAACAACTGGGATTTATCTGGATTAACTGTTGTTGAGGATAAATCCACGAGGCATCTTGTCGAACCCCTGGCTAGAGCTCTTCACTAGGTTCTAAGCTGCGCTAGTCTAAAGGGACACTATGTCGAAAGGCTTGGTCCCACGTAGTAAATTCTTCTCTTAACTGCCGTGCTCCATCCGTCGTGCTGAGTATGCTGTCATGGGAAGTGTCTGTGGTCTGAGGGCACGGGCTGTGGTCGTGGCGAGCTGGTGTCGTCATACAGCTCCTAGATCACACGACGGGAGTACGACCAGTTAAAAGGAGCTTCTCTGTGTGTGTTTGTGTGTTCTGCTTTGACGCTGTAGTGCTAACTGTCGTTGCAAAGCCACTATACATGTCCTTGCGAACTTTTACCGTCCTGTCATATTAATCCCTCTCGTAATCTATGCTTTTTTTTTCCCCTAACATAATTTTTTGACATTCGAATTGGTTTGCCCTACTGTTGCAGCTGCTACGTCATATTTTACTAAATTTTCTCCACCCCGAAATTTTTTTCCTTAGACTTCCGTGTTTATTTTCGACCCATGTATTAGTGTCTAGCTATAGAATAGCGACCTACTAGCATAGTCTTCTCTAGAACCAGTAGAAAAAAAACACAGTTATCTGTGTCATAAATCATCCATCTCCTGGATGGAAGAAAAAAATGTGTTTACAAAGTAAGATTATTGAATTGGATGGGGGAACAGTTACTGATAACGTTTCCTTTTGAGATGAGGGCATCATGACATTGCCCTTGCCATACCAGTACACTTGTCATTCACTTCATGAGAATGATCTGTTTCGTTGCACTGAAGTCTTTCTTTAAGCCCTCTGATGACCCCACTACCAAAGCTGTGTTGCCCTTGATATCCCTGTTCCCATCGTCCACACGAGCCCACCACCCTTGGCTTCCCCACCCCACCCATTTCTCTCTCTGCTCTCATAACTCTCCCTCCTCCCCCTGGCCTTGCCCCCTCACCATGCTGATTGTGGTGCTTTTTGGGAGCTTCCTTGCCTTGGAGTGACCTTGTGTGACCCTTATGTTCCCGGAGGTGGGTCATCTGAAGAGCTACGAGGCCGAGGTTATCCAGCTGCGTGGCGTGACGCACGAGCTGCAGAAGGCGCTGCGGGCGTCAGCGAGGGAGATGGAACATCTCAAAATGCGGGAGAAAATCCTAGAGGAAGAGATACGCGGCCTGAAGAAGGCGCAGCCGGGTCGCCAAGTAGGGCAGGTAGGGGGATGCTTGTTTGTGCTTGTTTTTGCTACTGCAGACGGACTTGCCCTGTCTCAGGACCCAGCTTGTTGAAGGTAAGTCATCACACATCCGAATCACGGTGGCCACTTCTGCCACATTTTGGCAATGACCCTCTCGTGAGCAGAAGATATTGAGAGACCTCACTCTACATCAGGAGATATACCAAACCCGAGTGTTGACTCACGTTGCATCGTGTGGTATGGCTGTTATCAAGCTCATTATGATGCGAGTACATCAGAGATCCAGTATCATAAGCAGAGAGTAACGCTGTCTACCGGTAGACTAAGTCCACTTTATTCGTAATTTATAAGTCAAAATCCTACCGTGAATAGAATAGGACCAACCTCGCTTCAGTGGAACATAAAGAAAGAATGCAGAGGACCAATCTAGTGGTCCCCTGAAGTTTCAGTGCTGGGAAAAGTTAAAACGAGGGGAGAATCGGAGGCGACCCCTCTTCCCCACAGACGCTGAAGTAAATGGTGTTATCCTTTCTCATGGTTCTTCTTTTGCACATATTTCTTTATTTACGTTGATAAGGGAGACCATTAGAAGCATCACACCGGGAGCTTTCTTCACTGTTGGGATCGACTGGACATTTTCGGCCAATATCAAGTCCGGGTGGAGTTCTGAATAACTTGGCATGTGTCCGTGTTTCCCTTGGGGTCAGGTATGATTTTGAGGTCAAAAAGTCAAAGGTCACCACGGGACACGTCCTCTGTCGGTCGTCAGCCGAGTAGGGAAGATGGGTAACGCTGCTCTTAAGTGTTTGACGGGCGTGAAGATGACTGTGTATGTTTCTTTTAGTCGTCCAGTTCATGAGAGACGGAGTACAGCTTCTCTGTTGGCTGTCATCCCCGTGAGGGTAGGACAGCGAGCCTGTAGCTTCTTGAGGGTAGACAGAGCAGCTGTAATGGGAGCCATCATTTCTGGATTGGGACGGAGCAGTGTGTACTGGGGAGAGGACGAGACGGTGTGTACTGGTCGTCAGTGATCTCTGGGAAGGACGGAGCAGTGTGTACTGGGAAGAGGAGGGAATGGTCTGTACTGCTCGTCATCCAGAGGTGGACGGTTTGATTGCTGTTCCCAAGGGAATAAGGCGAGGAGGAGAAGGGGACAACGCCCCTGTGTTTGTCATGGTCCCGTGGTGGGGGAGAGTGTTGGTCAGCAGCCCCTGCGAAGGGTAGGAGGAGAGGGAGATAGGAGCTTACCTTTGTTGGTCTTCGCTCCTGAGGGAGGGAGGAACACATCCATGTTGTCTTTCGATTAAAAAAATTGTGTTGATACTGGGAGACATGATAAGTGGTCACTCGTAATAGGGTCACTGAACGAGCCAGTCTTCCGTATTATCACACACACACACACACACACACACACACACACACACACACACACACACACACGCAAGGATTTAGCAGTCCTCCTCTGGTGATAGAGACGCCAGGGAAATGTCCCTGGCGGATTTGCTTCTGCATGTTAACCCCTCCGTCACTGCTTTCGCCACAAGGCACTCTGTCAATGCCACGCGTTTACGGTGTGCCGGAGAAGCGAGTCATTACCTCCCTTGTAGCTAGCGGCCGAAGCAATCTCAGAACAGCGGTTGTGAGAGCTGTTGCAGCTGTTTCTTCCGCCAGTCCACAGTGACTGGAGGCAGGCAGTTCGATCTCTGACTGTAATTCATATGAGGGCGCTCTTTCCCCCCGATGATGCCTGGAGAAAGCACAAAATGAGAATGGATCGATGCATTGGAATCGTACTTGAGGAATCAAAGGTCTTTAACCCATATCAAAGTGCTTGATACTTTTGGAGGGGGAGACTTCATTTGAGAGTCGCTGATAGTTTTCCCATTTCCTCATTTCATCAACTTCGATGCTCCATAATCATAAAAACTTGAACGCCTCAATAACCAAATATTTTTTTGCGTATGTGAATACCGTCTCTCTCTCTCTCTCTCTCTCTCTCTCTCTCTCTCTCTCTCTCTCTCTCTCTCTCTCTCTCTCTCTCTCTCTCTCTTGCCTGAAGTTTAATTTTAAATATTAAGGTAAATTATTTAGGCTCCAACAGGATTTGGTAACACTGACAGCTACAGAATGAACAGTCAGCGTCTTTGGCTTCAGGGGGTTAAAGGAGGTGTAGCATTAGAGGCGCAGGGGGAGGTAGAAAGGAACCACATCACAATTTTTTTTTTCCTCTCTCTCTCCACAGAACACGCTGCACCGGGCCAAGAGGCAAGCTGAGGAGGCAGAGGCGGAGTTCAGACAGAAGCAGGAGAAGATGAAGAACGAGCTCAACGCCGAGGTAAGAAGTCCCAAAGTCTTTAGGAATGGAATAGACAGATCGAGCTTCAGTAAGGGATTCCTATGTATGAGTCAGGACGACGTTCCTTTGCTCCTGGGTTTGTGTATGGCAACATTCCACCGCCTCGAATAGGTTCCACCAGATCCGGGAGGAGGTTCAGGTGCCATTGATCGGGGCCCCTGCAGCCACCTGCACTGTGTAAGTGGGAATAACACCCTAGTGAGGCGATTTACATACGAAGTGTCGTTATGAACACAGCCCTAATTAAGTGAACGTAGCTACGCCAGCTGGCGTTCAGATGGACGACGTCATCCAAACGTTGCAATAATCTGTTGCCGGAAACAAGATGCGTTGTCCCGGCGATAAGACGAAGAACGTCTCTTACGGAAATATATTAAATGGTTTTCTTCGAGATATCTAATTATTATTGAACTTTACAACAACTGCATTATTAGGTTGGAGAAATGTAAAGTGTTTTCTTTATTGAACATATTTACTTTGTGTGATATTTAGGGTGAATGGGTGTAAAAACCAGTCCACTCCCTGCATTATGAACGAAGTTGTGTTGTTACAGATGTAACTGCAAGAAGAGGAAAACTCTCATTTTCTAATAGGTAACTGAAGAAGTTTTGGAGCCAATTATTTTTAAGGCATCTGCTCAAAGCCACGTCACTCTCCTGTCACACGTGAGGATTTCAAGTTCCACTTGGGCGATCTCACGTCTATAGAACCGCCACACAATGTTAAGGTATTCCTATCCTCGGGGAGAAAAAATAGAATAAGAATCCAGAGGAAAATTCAAGTTACGAGAGGCAGACTTTAAAGAAAAAAATGAATATTTACGTTTTTTGAGACAAAACTTCAGCAATGTGGAAATATCGCTGACACAAATGACACACACAGCCTCTGGCGTCCATGGTTATTTTTGAGTCTTTTTTTTATATTTTTTCACGGACGTTTATTTTTCTTTATTTTTTTTTTTTGCAGGAATGCATTCCTGTAATATACTTTGTAAAGAGAGAATTTAAGATTTTAGATGATAACACTTTATTTTTCAGGCTTGATGAAGCAATCGTGAGAAACAGTAATGTGTATTAGTCTACAGAAAATTACCTTTTATGCTAATGAACGCATTTAAGCTCTCCGTATCACGCGAATTGTATATGAATGTATTATTATCACGCAGTCCTGGGGACCCATACTTAACAGGGCTTCTAAAAGGTTTGAAACTATGGCCCAAGCGGGTGTAATGTACGTTCGAACAGTTCTCCGTCTTGGTTGATATCATATGGTAATTTGATGTAAGATGAATTTACCCCCGTCTGATCAAAACAGCCAAACGCTGTCTGCGTGATGCTCTGCTAGGTATCGGTGTGGGGTGGAAGCGAGTGGTTGCTGTGGGAGGAGAGAGACAGGATGCCACCATAAGGGAAGAGGAAGGTGGGAGCGCCCTTGTGGATGTGTAAATGTAAAGGACAGGAAGCCTCTGGGTGTTTCCTTAGGACGACTTGTGGGGGAAGGACATCGTGCTACAATAGAGTGTGGGGAGAGGTTGCAGTAAGCCCTCTGTCGGTGGATTAATGTTGGGGGGGACTTGAAGCTGCAGTGATGAAGACGGGGACTGGAGCGGTGCATGTGTATGTCTGACTGCGGAGACAGGGAATCCACACGAAGGGAAAAGTGTGTAAGGGACTTGCGGTTGTGGCGCTGTGGTGGATGAGAAGCCTCGTTGAAGGAGAAGGGATGGTACGGTGAGACTTGTGTAGAACGTATGGCATGTGAAGCGGATGAAGGGAGCCACAGGTGAGGGATGGGCTTGCGTGTGACAGTGGAGCTGTGGAGGAAAGCGAGGCACGCCTGAAGTGGGTGAGGAGGGGATGGTCATAGTTGCGACAGCGGGGAACAACGAACCTCACAGAGGCGGAGGAAGGGACCGCACGGGATTATGACTCTGGGGGACGTGTAGACATAACACACGCACTGAGGAAAGAGGGAGGTTATGAGAGGGTTAGTAGTTTTGAGAGATTAAACAAGGAGGAAGAGGAGTAAAGGCAAGGCTCGTGTGTTTGTGGGATTGTTTCAGAAGAGTGTAGGGCGGGTGTGTGGAGATTGTGGAACTGTAATTGCGGACATTGTGGTAGGATGGGGCTTCTGACTCTATGAATTGGGGGAACCTTGGGTGATGCTGTATGACGGGCCTGAAACGTGTGTACGAAAGCCTGGCAGACTCTGTAAAATCTTTGACCTTTGCGTCGCCCACCACACTGACAACATAATATAACGTTGTTGATTTCTAAATTCTTTAGCCTTTCACACAGAACTGAATGTAGTTTATTGACAGATAACTAACACCTGCATGGTGTTAGTTATCTGAAATGTTGTAGAAAGCATGCAGTAAATAACGAGCAGGATTCGAACCCATGTTGCGAGTAATACAAACCATAAACCTGCCTGCCATTCCCCAGAGAACTGCGTTTAGTGATTAATATCTTCATATTTACATCTGTGTAGGATTGAAAACGAATGTCTCTGTTAATATACATGTGTAACATGCCTCAGTCACCATTAAAGATGTTTTTTCCTTTGTGTGACATTACAGTTCACTCGTGATACGTGAGGAATGAGGAGGGTCAGGAAAGGCAAGCTAATATCATTTTGTGTTTCGCCTTCACAGTGGGAGGATAAGCTGAGGTCAGAGTGTTCGAGGCTCAAGGCGGAGCTGGACGACCTCCATGCGGAGGAGAAGCACCTTGCCGTCGAGTCCATGAAGGTGCAAAAGGAACAGGAGATCAGGGCGCTCAAGCAGTCCTGGGAACTACGCCAGGAAGAGATGACCAAAGAGGTGGGTATTCAGGAGACGGGTTTCTTGGAAACCTTGTCCAGTACCAGCGCCTCGCTGGTGACCCGGGAAAGGGAGAGAGGGTGAGATGAAGACTTGAGAAGCGAATGTTTTGAAAGGGAGATCAATCAAAAGCTTGAGACAGGCTAGGGCAGGTTCAGTGTGTAAAGGGACTTACACAATGTCGTTGATTCTACATACGTGGCGTTTTTGAAGTAGCTCTTCTTATCTTCCCTATCAGTGTCACAGTTATTAACTGATAGTTAAGTGATAACAAATGAGAGCGCAGCCGAAGGAAATCAGGATTCAATTTAACGTTTGATTTATCATCGGCAGCTGCTATCAGTAATAAAGCGTACATAAATCCAGTTTTGATCTGTGACCTGACGTAACCACACCCTCTTCATCTGTTCGTGGCAGATCTCGACGTTGAAGGACAGCCTGACGGACAAGGACGCCTACTACCACAAAGAACTGGAGAACATGAGAACCAACGCGGACAGGGACGTCTGGGAACTGCGAAGGAAACTTCAGAGACTAGACGAGAAGAACTGGACGCAGCAGGAGTACCTCCAGGAAAAGCACCACGAAGAGATGGGTCAGTCACGCATGGTATCACATTAATTCAGAATGTTATCGTAAAGTTAGGAATAAGTTGACGTGCAGCAGAGCGAATGAGATTATCGTACAGTTAGACGTAAGTTAACGTACAGTAGAGTGACCAGAATTATTGTACAGTTAGACGTAAGTTAACGTGCATCAGAGGCGAGTAGAAATATCGGACAGTTAGACATCAGTTAACATACAATACAGTGAGTAAAGTTTTCTTAATGTTGAACATAAGTTAACGTACAGGAGAGCGAGCAAAGTTATTGCACAATTAGGCTTAAATAACGTACATTGCTTGAGTAAAGTTGAATTACAATACAGTGAGCCTCACTACGAAATACTGCCGAACTGCTTATCTCACCCAACATTTTAATTTCCTAACGACCACAACTCCCCGCCCTTCCTTTTCATATTTTACGTTCTACCGCTCACTCCCTCGCATTAGCTTTGTGTATAAGCCATAACCTAAAATCGTGACCTTGCTTCCAGAGCGAATGCGGGCGGATTACAAAGAGCGCGTAGCTGATCTGGAGGCCAATCTGGCGGTGGCCATGCAGAACTCTGACGAGGACAGCCGCGCACAGATGGAGAAGACGCACAACGACGAAATGGAACACCTGTGTGAGCAGCACAGACTCAGTATGGGTGAGTGTCCTTCATGTGTGGGTGTGGGTGAGTGGATGGATGGGTGTGTGCGGATGGGTGTGTGTGTGTATGTGTGTGGGTTGGTGGGTGTGTGAGACACTGATGCAAATACTGATAATACATACGTTTACTTAGTCGCTCACACACACACGCACACGGTCGACTTACACGCTTAAAGAACAGAGATTCATTCAGTAAATATATCATGTTTGTGCAGCATAATGACAACGAAAACGGTCATTAAACATACTTCAGAAACGAATGATAAAGATGAACAAAAGTTTAGAATGTTACAAAAGTTACGTATTTTTTCCTCCAAAAACGATTGATCAAGACGAACGAAAGTTTAGGATGTTACAAAAGTTGTGTATTTATTGTTTCCTCTAATCACGTGAGTGTTTATGGATCGCAGAGCGGCTACGGGAGGAGCTGGAGGCGGAGAAGTACCAGGCGGTGGAGGAGGCGAGAGTAATCGTCTCGAAGCATCTCGAGTACGTCAACAGTAGTCTCAGGGAACAGCTGGCCGAAGCCGTCAGTAACAGCACTCAGGTCAGTGTACAGCCCTTGACCCACACACACACACACACACACACACACACATCCTCTGCATATCGATCATACCTTAGTTGTTCGAACAAGAGCTTGGTCATTTCAGTCTTCCTAATCACTTTTAATAAGAAAATTACGTTTGATTAAATGACTGTGACATCCCAACAGGTTGCGTTGATATTCAGCATTAAAAGAACAGAGAGAACATCTCGGCTTATAGTCTGCGTTAAATGTTATTTTAGTTATGTACTTCGTCCCAGACTAAATACATATTTATTCCATAATTATACCTGGAGCATTTTCTATGAAAGAACTCTGGTTTTACCCAAGACTTCTTTCTGAAGGCTCTTGCATCCTAAGGCTTCGCTACTTCCAGTAGCAGGGAAATGTAGACTCCTTCCGAGTGAGAAGATCTTGGACAAGACTTTACTCTTAATGACACAGCCTTGCCAAAAGGTGTCTTTGCAGTCGCGGTGCAACCTCAAGCAGGTGGAGTCCAATAACACCCCGAGATTGAATATATAAGTATATTCCTAAGTAGGATAAGTAATCCTGCAAAATATACATTGTCTTGCCTCTCCAGTAACAACTCTATTTTCATGAGTGGGTCTCACTCCCCTGGACGGAATGAAAGCGAAATTGAAGAATGTTTCTTTCACCGTCTTTCTTTTCATTCGTTCTTCATTGTGTAACGAGTCATTTGTGTGTGTGTGTGAGAGAGAGACGCCTCACCAACCAAGCACTAATTGAGTCCCACTTGCCTCCAGAACTTAGATAATGGTGCTTAATTATGCATCATTCTTTACACTTGGGGGTTTTCTGAAAACAAATTGAAACATAATTGTACTGGAACTCTTTTCTGTGACCCCATTCATAGTGTAGCGTATACATGTAGTGTATATACTTTTTTTTTATTATGTATCTGTAAGTGGATATGTGTGATTTATATATTCTTTTCTAGGTATAGAGGATTTTGTAATTGTGTTACCCACGTGTCCTGATGTTTTATATGTAACGTCTCATATGAATGTACGTGTATTGCTGTGTGAACACATCCTTCTTCACATGGTTTACGTATACCTGTGCCTTGCAGTACCGGGAGGAGCTGGAGGCCGTCCGCTCGGCCCTGGCGCTACGGGAAGAGGTCATCAGCACACATGAGGAGGAACTGGCCAGACTCAAAGGCACGGATGGTGCTGCCGCCTCGTCCGACATGGCCTCTCAGAGCTCCCTCGCCTCTTCGAGTGACTCTGGCAGCTCTCATAGCTCCAGCAACTCTCAAGACAGGCTCAGCCTCTCGGAATCCCTCGGTGCATCTGTCGAGAGCCAGGACGACGCTCACAAATCAGGGTAAGTTGAGGATAAGAAAGGTATTTCTTTTTTCTTCTCATCTGACTCCCACTCCTCCCAAAAATTCTATATATATATATGTAGGTTTGCGGCAGGGGTGTGTGATGTCTCCATGGTTGTTTAATTTGTTTATGGATGGGGTTGTTAGGGAGGTAAATGCAAGAGTCTTGGAAAGAGGGGCAAGTATGAAGTCTGTTGGGGATGAGAGAGCTTGGGAAGTGAGTCAGTTGTTGTTCGCTGATGATACAGCGCTGGTGGCGGATTCAGGTGAGAAACTGCAGAAGCTGGTGACGGAGTTTGGTAAAGTGTGTGGAAGAAGAAAGTTAAGAGTAAATGTGAATAAGAGCAAGGTTATTAGGTACAGTAGGGTTGAGGGTCAAGTCAATTGGGAGGTGAGTTGGAATGGAGAAAAACTGGAGGAAGTGAAGTGTTTTAGATATCTGGGAGTGGATCTGTCAGCGGATGGAACCATGGAAGCGGAAGTGGATCATAGGGTGGGGGAGGGGGCGAAAATTTTGGGAGCCTTGAAAAATGTGTGGAAGTCGAGAACATTATCCCGGAAAGCAAAAATGGGTATGTTTGAAGGAATAGTAGTTCCAACAATGTTGTATGGTTGCGAGGCGTGGGCTATGGATAGAGTTGTGCGCAGGAGGATGGATGTGCTGGAAATGAGATGTTTGAGGACAATGTGTGGTGTGAGGTGGTTTGATCGAGTAAGTAACGTAAGGGTAAGAGAGATGTGTGGAAATAAAAAGAGCGTGGTTGAGAGAGCAGAAGAGGGTGTTTTGAAATGGTTTGGGCACATGGAGAGAATGAGTGAGGAAAGATTGACCAAGAGGATATATGTGTCGGAGGTGGAGGGAACGAGGAGAAGAGGGAGACCAAATTGGAGGTGGAAAGATGGAGTGAAAAGGATTTTGTGTGATCGGGGCCTGAACATGCAGGAGGGTGAAAGGAGGGCAAGGAATAGAGTGAATTGGAGCGATGTGGTATACAGGGGTTGACGTGCTGTCAGTAGATTGAATCAAGGCATGTGAAGCGTCCGGGGTAAACCATGGAAAGCTGTGTAGGTATGTATATTTGCGTGTGTGGACGTGTGTATGTACATGTGTATGGGGGGGGTTGGGCCATTTCTTTCGTCTGTTTCCTTGCGCTACCTCGCAAACGCGGGAGACAGCGACAAAGTATAAAAAAAAAAAAAAAAAAAAATATATATATATATATATATATATATATATATATATATATATATATATATATATATATATATATATATATAAATGTTATATATATGACGTCCTAGCTACGTCTCTTCGTGGTGTATATTTAGTTCTTGTAAGTTCCCTGATGATGTGATCATTACTCGAAAGTGCACTTTGGAACAGATCGTGTTTCATTTCCCCGTGGACTAGAAGAAATATATATATATATATATATATATATATATATATATATATATATATATATATATATATATATATATATATATATATATAACGTATGAATGCAACTTGCAACTGGAAATCGGAGCCTTGATATTAAACATAACAGCCACGGTCGCCAGAAACAGCATCGTCAAACATTTCAGGTAATGGCAATGTCTGTCACGGGCATCAAATGAATCATACAATTACGTATATAAAGTTACCACTTGTGGGGAAATCTACATTTGCCTTGCAAATTGGTAAAAGGAAAAACTCTTAAAAATACTTTCACATAAAGTTGTAGGAATCGTTCCACGATACGGTGTTTGGTTAAAGTTTATGCGTATAAAATGATGGGGTTCCAGATTATTTTTTTATATTTGATTTTTCGCACATACATGTTTATTAGCTAAAGTTTGAATTTGATATCCTGTAGTCAATTTCACGTATTTTCTGAAATGTATTTAAGGCTCCTCGAACACAAAAAAAGTGTGAGTAATGAAATACAGCACAATTATGATAAAGAGAAACAGCGAAGTGATTCATAACGAAAATTCGAATCGCAAAGCGGAGCGATTTCATATCAAAGATACGAATCATTTCTCTCCATCTGCTTTTCCCACTCGCGTTGTAGGTAGTCATTCACACATTGTGGTGTGACTGCGTGTATTTGCGTGGCCCGAAAGGTCTGATTTATATTATTTTTGCAATTAAGTTAAAGCGAACGTAGAATACTTACTCGTAATGTTTCAGTTAGTGTCTATGAGCACAGGGGGATGTCATCTGATTGATAAGATAATGTGTTTAGGGGGGTGTTGGCCACCATGAGTTCATTGATAACAGCTGAGTTTAGAATTTTAAACATTGCCCCATCACTCGCTGATTGGTGAATTTTGAAATGTCTATGGATATGAAATTAAAAGTCTTCATTAAGTAGATATATTATATCCACGGCAAATAATGGATTTCCTTTAGGATTATTTTTATCAAATGTATCTCGGATTAATTGTAAAATTTTATTGTAGATTAATGTTTTATATACACTTGCACATTGTAGTTGAACCTAATGATGGATGTTGTAGTTACCTCAAACACTCGTTATGAAGTGGAATGAAAAAGCTGTTTCTAACAACGTTGTCATATATAGAGAAATTTACATAAGTAATACAGGGGCATAAGCGTTGTTCATCATGAGATCTGTTGTCTACTTTGCTCCCTATGACCAGCCATATTTTCCTCCACAAGAATTCATTCTGAAATTATTCCACCGAGGCCGTGTCTCTCTTAATGTAGAAGCCATCGAGTCTCTCCAAACCTACCATCACTTCCATTGTAATCTAGCCTTTTGCTGCCTCTCTGTAGGCTAGCCACCTCCTTCTTGGTTGCTGGTGTCTCAAATGCAGTTCTCCTTTGGTCTTTTACCTCCGCCGCAATCTATCCCACCTTTGTACGACCTCAGTCGAGCTCCATCTCTTTCCCCTGCTTCAAGTGCAGGCTCTCTCTCTCTCTCTCTGATGCCATCCTCTTCCCTCCTGCCACTTCCAGTTAGGGTCGCCTATCGTCCTGCCGTCTCACTCTTACGTTCCTTCCCGATCTTCTGCTGCCTTTAAGTGTAGCTTTAATCCCTTTCTTTACATCCACTGTGGTCCGTCTTATAGCTTCCTCTCTCATTTCGTATGCTCTTCCTTTTATCGTCTTCAGTGAGGTCTTCCTCTCTCATCTTGTATAGCCTTCCTCCACCCTGTCGCCTCCAGTGAGGTCTCCATCCCTTCTACAACTTGGTTGGCGGTTCTGCTTCCTACTTTAACCTCTACTGCTACGGACATTACTCATTCCTGTTGCCACTGCCGCTGATGTTATTCGAACTCCCTCCTTCGTGTAGCCTCTTCCTCCTCTTCTACATCTGCCTTCCGCAACTCCTGGTGCCTTGTAGTGCGACCGCACGCCCCACCACTCTCTTTCATCCCTAATTGTTCCTCCCAGCCTCTCCTACCACGACCCTCTTCTGTCATCGTGACTACTAAGCCTCAGTGAGCTGTCACCCGACCCAGCCACTCGCCGACTACACACAGTCCTTCCATCATCTCCCGCGTAATTAGCTTCTCTGTGTCCTCGCCCAGCAACGGAATCAGGTGTTCATTGCTCTGTCGAGTGTTACACAAGATGAACGGAGGGAACGAATTTGTTAGTCCCAGTTGGAGAGAGATACCTCAGTAGCCCAGAGAGACGATGCGTAGCTTCGATTTAAGAGACGGTGATCTATGTGGAGTGTTCGTATCCCCAAGCAAGCACGAGTAGAGTGGGTTAGAAATAAAACAGAGGATTGTTCTCCCAGATGCTGAAGATACACTGCCAGAGGAAGAGACTACTATCATAGAGAGCTTCCTCAACTTTTGAGGTTCAGCTGACAACCTTGAGAAGTTGAATTCAGTCAGATTTCTAATGTTTTTCGTATACTTTCCCGTATGTTCAAAATTGTAACTACAGTACTACGTAGCACCTTAGTTGTACAGTAAACCAATGCCTCACTGGCTGTTCATATTCTCGTATCTAGTTCTTAATTTGAATCCCCAGAAAAAAAATAGAATAACCCACACAAGCAACCATGTATGTAGTAGTAAGCACACATACGTAGACATATCTAACATACACGTAGGCTATTGTAGAATAATAGTTAACCTGATTAGCTTTTAATGTAACGCAGTGTGTAAACCAGTATATATATTTTTTTTAATGTAGCTTTTATTTAGTTCTGTATATAACAGAAAATATCTGTTGTTATAAGGGAATGATTTAGCTGTGTGCATAGTTCTGTTCTATATATTGTGTTTGGCTCCAGCAACACAAGGCATGCGTCACTGATCTAGGTCAGGCAAATATTGCTTGGCCTCTTATTTTTTATTTTGAATGATAGGGGGAGTGTCAGATGTTATTCAGTCGCCCAGCATATGCCTCTCACATTAGCCCTCCCTCACTGACATATTACTAAATGTAAACTTTTATGATAAGCAGCTTAAGGCAACACTGCTCTTATGTTGAAGGTTAATATTTGAACAATTTTATGAATTTATCAAACATGTGAAGAAAATGACGGAGTTGGTTTTACATTCCTGACCTTCCTTTTTCTCCATTTTCTTTTCCATATCTAGCCTCTTCGTGTTCTTCAAATATCTCCCTTTTCCCATTGCCATGGCTTTGAGCGTTCTAATTCTCATCACCGTATCCTTCCACTTGGGCAAGGATGTGGCCACAGAGTAGCTCACCTGGTAAGCCAGTTGTGTAGCAAGAGTAACAGCAGAGTTCATCTACCAGTCCCTCTGACCAGTGCCAACCCAGACACACACGTTGGTGACTGTGTGGTGACCCAAGGAAGCACACCGACATGAGCCACCTTCCCTCTAGACATACACACGCACACGCACGCACACACGCACGCACACACGCACGCACACACACACACACACACACACACACTTACATATGTGCTCCTCGCCACCTCTCCTCCCATGTGTTCACCACCTGCCTCTTATGCTTGAGACGGGGGCCGTAAATACATTAAATGGTTTCATATAATTTAGCTTCGTTATAGCAGCTGTGGAAGCTTGAGTAAGTACAGTATTTGGTAAGATGTACGTTATTGTGCTTACTCTTCTCTTCTCTTCTCTTCTCTTCTCTTCTCTTCTCTTCTCTTCTCTTCTCTTCTCTTCTCTTCTCTCCTCTCCTCTCCTTCTCTCTCTCTCTCTTCCATTACTGCCGCTCGTGTTATATACTAAAGATGGAATGTCCCCCCTATCTCTGTCTCTCTCTCTCTCTCTCACGTGCTAGCGGTGGCAGTCTCCTGGGCAAGGTGTTTGGAGGGGGCTGGTTCAGCAGCTCCAAGACGAAGGAGACCAGCCGGCGGGGGAGTGCCCCCGCGAAGCAATCCTCGTGAAATCCCCCCTGCTCAATTCTCCGTGGACACGAACCCCCCAAAACTCCACGGAGACCATTCGCCCGATTTAACTCACGCCTCGGCTCAGGTGCCCACCAAAATTTTTCTCTACCCACCCATTAACACCCACCTGGTTTTCCTTTTTTTTTTTTTCGGTTGTGCTATTTTTTTTTTTCTAAATCGCAATATAACCGGGATATATATATTTTTTTCTTTTCTACCCCCTCGACTGCTGCAGCATGCTAAAGTGGACCAATTTTACTTTATATTAACTGTGAGCTGGCATGACCCCCTTTAAAGGCTATGCATGTTAACCCCTTTATTGAGTAAGGTCACTCATTGAATAGCTTGCTGTCGTCCCCCCACTGATCCATACCCACTGTGGGAGCGCAGTGTGCCTTTCCTATTAACCGGATGTGTCCTACGTTGCTTGCTCTAGGCCACCCCACCGAGCTTCTGGGATGTTGGAGGTGAACTCTGCTGTTATATATAAAGTTGCTCAGTAAGAACGGCTTGAAATAAAGACGTCCTTTTGTGTAAAATCGTAAACATGATCGTGTTTGGCGTGTACAACCCTAGAAGCTAAGTGTGTGTGGGGGTCATCCTGCTGGTGCAGTCTGCAAATCAGCAGGTCTGGTGGCGGTCTCTTGTGCATGTAAGTAGTCGTTGGTGGGAGTGCAGGTCCACGCCTTCGTTTCCACACATATACCGCAAACAGTGAGAGATGCAACACTTGCTGCTGGTTACTCCGTCCTGCATGACGTGTCTTGTGTTGGTCGACCTCTTGTTACGTGTGTGTGTGTGATACCTCCTCGTCACATCCACAGAGTGTGAGGTTTGCCTGAATGCTAGACTATAATATTTTTCTTTTTGTCACTTTTTTACGTGTTTTTTTTGACACTAAAGACCGAGACGGAAGACTGTATTTGGCACCGGCCTCTCTGTCGACATTGGAGTTGTGAACATGTTTTTTTTTATATTAACACAGCTGGGGAGCCGGTGTCGACTTCCCTGCAGCAAACCAAGTTGAGACTCCTTCATAGGTTCATCCATATTGTGTACACTAATGGCTCCAGTTCGTCTTGTCCGTTGTTGGAAACTTATTATGTGGCATTATGTGGCATTTGTCATTACATACCATCAGGATGTTTTCTGCCATCCATTTGCCTGACAGCTTAGGTTTCTTGTTTCCAAGTTAATTAATCATAATTTTTTTTTTCTTCTGTTCATGGAGACTTATTAAGCGTAGGTGTTTTCCTTGTTCCACTTGTTTGTTGAAGAAATGGCCTTTGATCTCATTCATCCCATTGTACGACTCACGGAAATATGTATAAGTGTTGCACCACAGTTTTTGTCCTCATTCATTAGCTGATGAGTCTTCATAGACACACGCACACACACACACACACACACACACACACACACACACACACACACACACACACACACACACACGCTCTCCACACACTCTCCACACACTCCCCATCACTCTACAGGTGACCACTTAACTCAGCTTCACCTTGACGCGTGACTTTGCCTTCTGAGTTGACCCTCTGAGTAGACGGATACGAACCTTGAGCATAACCGGATTACCTTGGAGTAGGATAGCAGGATATTTTTCCATACCCTGACCCTTAAAGGTGAGGCCATTATACCCAAGGGTTCGTACGACCGTCGTGTTCAAGGGTCGTGTCATTTATGCTCAAAGGGTGGTTCCATCGTGTTCAAGTGGTCGAACACTTTGCTGCTCTGGGTGAGGTGTTATTCTTAAACTTGATGAGTCCGGTGCAAACACAGTGATCCCCCTTGAAAACGGGGAAACAGACAACTCTACTATTACCATTCCTTCAATTTCTGTCCCTTATTGAATCATAGTTGGCGATCAGGCCTCACCTTTCGATATCTTCCTTAGCCACACAAACCACCATCACCAGTCTTTGAACGCTCACATCACACCATTGCTCTACATAACAGGTCTTACATCTTGCAGAGAATTAGCCATTGAAGTCAGACACCCACCCACACACCATCCCTTTCCCTCATTGTATGTCGCCTGTTGAACGCACCCTATGCTCCATTCAGACAGGTAACACAGACCTGAACCAGTCGCCTTAACACGTCCGCTTTTATGGCTTCTTTTTTATTTCTTCGTGGTCTGGCTGCCAAAGAGCTTTTGATATGGTAAGGCGCTGCATAAATGCTTACTAATGAATAATACTTAACACTACAATAGTTTTGTTAATACAGTTATGGTGCAGTAGAATGCGCCCTCAACCTCTGCCGATCATATAATCACTGGAAAAAAACATTACAATCATGAGAGGAATAGAATTAAGGAATTATCTTGCTCACACACACACTTTTTGCATATACAGTCAAACCATATGACCACACGCACAGCATGCACATATTAGAATAGAATTAGAAAGACAAATAGGACAATCACATAGACAGACAGACAGACAAGTAAGCACATACATGAATATGCATCGGCTTGTTAGCTGATACACAGCGGCACACAGATACACAAACGCGCACACACAAACATACAAGACAGGAATCTCAAAAGAAATGTATAGACATTCAGATACGCAAATGCGTAGCAATAGAGTGACACACACACACACACACACACACACACACACACACACACACACTGGAAGCACCACATTGTTCGTCCATTAGTACAATTAGAACAGACCTTCAGCTTGCACGCCCGTGGTAGGGATGTGCATTACTAATGTGGCATTTCATTGCACAGGTGCGGGTAAGGATCAAGGAACCTGATGTGGGTGTGGGCCACACCCGCGGCCGAGCCTCCTCTCCAACCAGGGGGAAGGGAGGGGATGTGTATGTGTGTGTGTTTGTGTGTTCTATCACTCGTTAATGACGTGGTCACCAGAGGTCTTTCATCCACACCACTTTTAAATGCTTCTCTGCTGAGGGTAATACATACCTCAGCGATATACAAAGTGTATAGTTTCTTATTTGGTCATGTGTATAGAGATGTATATTTTTCAAAGAGGTGATATGTTGATCCCCCCTTTTTTTTCTCTCATTCAACATTGGCTTTCGATTGCCGAAAACTACTGTCTAGTCATCTTGTGTGTGTATGTGTGTGTGTTTGTGTGGAGAGAGAGCGCATCTCACTCTCGTAGAAGCCAGGTCGTCACTCTCATATCCCCATTCCCTCGCTTCCCTTCTCTGGTGACGAGTCTAATTCCACAAACAGTATGGAGACTATTGTTCTTAATTCTGTACGCTGTCAAGGACCCCCTGGGTTGGAGCGTTAGACCCTACGGACACGACCTTCCCCCAAAGGCAGGACGTCGCTGGAGGCGTGACGCACGTCCCGCGCCTCGCCAAGCTCGCCTTCCCTACCCTGCTGACGACTCTATAGCCCCCACTCCTCATCCTCACACGTCGTGACCAGGATAAAAGGAAAAAAAAAAGCATCGCAACAGAGGATTTGATCCTACTTAAGCGTTAAATCGCACTAAACTGGAGGAGTTAATCCTTCTTAAGCATTAAATTGCACCACAAGAGAGGATTTGATCCTGCTTAAGCGTTAAATCGCGGTACAACATAGGATTTAATCCTATTTATAAGCGTCAGATCGCAGTACAACATAGGATTTAATCCTATATAAGGTTACGACGTACTACGACAGAGGCTTTGATGCTATTTTAGGGGGTTATATCGAGTTTCTCTCAGGTTCTTGCCAGGAGATTTATCCTCAATGGAAACCATGTATGGGATCGAGCTGCAGGAGAGATGCAACAGCGGGGTGCGTCAGCCATGTACGGCGTGTTACTCTCACAGCAACGCGCCGAGACCCCTTCTTTTTTTCTTCAATCCCATTACCTCCAGCGCCTTGCGGAGTCGACACCAACCGGACTTTCAATCATCTGCCCTGACTGAGGTACGCTTGCCTGGGTCACCCCGAGTCTTAGGACCGTGACCCTTCATGAGCTGATGAGGACTTCGCTTCTCTCCCTCTATTGCCGGTCAGTCTACTGATGATTCGACGACGGAGCCCTCCTCCCCCTCCTGTTCAGGGAGGTGAAGCAAAGGGTGTTTACCTTCCCCCGTAAAACACCCGAACCGGTCGAATTTTTATTACGGAGTTCCCCTAGGCTATTTTAAAGGCCAAGTGTTCCACTGAGGAACGCGAGTATCTCCGTGCGATACATGTGTTCCGTGTGATACATACGCTCCGCGTGTGATACATATGCTCCGTGTGAAGTATTGCATTTGAAAAGTCTGACTGTAAAAATACGGTAGAATGTGTGTGTGTGTGTGCCTGTGAGAGAGAGAGAGAGAGAGAGAGAGGGAGAGAAAGAGCAGATGTGAAGGTTTTATTTTAGCCATTCTTCAGAGAGAGAGAGAGAGAGAGAGAGAGAGAGAGAGAGAGAGAAAAAAAAATTTGTAGTTTTCTATTTGATTGACTCTAGATTATAAGCTCCCTGAAAACAGGCACTGTCTGTGATGTAGGGAGGTAGATATATTGTAAATCTTTCTGTTTGAAAGTTTTCATCATATAATGTTACTTTATGAGTAGGTTAAATCTGTGAATATCTTTTATATAAATATATAGATATATAATTATTCTTATTTTTATGATGATTATGGTAATTATGATATCCAGTAAGGTATTGTCATTTCTCTGGACGGAGCATCTCTTCCGATTATTAGATGACATCCGATTTTTACGTATGGATTGTAAGTCCGATCGTGAGAGCAAAGAGCGTCGTATATTTAATCTTGATGTGGGAGACGCATGACGCCTCTGGAGGAGGAGGAGGTGTTTTTTATTGGTTCGTGTTATCGACCACACCAGCTCTCCCGGATGCTACAGCATGACTTCCCATATATCATAGCTTTCGTTTGTTTGTGTACATAGTGGACGCTCCCAGGATAATGAATGCAGATCGTGGAAGTCACATTGGCCTCATCTAGCGCACTGCTGTGGTGCGCTGCTCTTGGCAGCAGGAAATGTACCAATTTTTATAATTATTCAATAAAAAATGTACTTTACGTGTGATGTGTTTATTCCCCTCCTTGAGTGTTGGTGTCTGGTGCGTGTTCACTCTGCCTTGATGTGACAGACGCAAAACAAAATGTTTGGAGCATGACGGTTTTAGTTACATGGTGTTGATTTTGTGGTCTGCCTAAGTTAGACCTGGATGATCATTGTCTCCTATAACAAAAGAGGTAAGGACATAGTGTACACACACACAAACTCACCGAACTATACAGATTATAACGAAATGACAGAGAAATAAAGAGTAGATGACAGAAAGAGAAAGAGTAAATGACAGAGAAAGAATTAGTGACAGAGAGAGAAAGAGTGAATGACAGAAAGAGTAAATGACAGAGAGTAAATGACAAAGAGAGAGAGAGAGAGAGAGAGAGAGAGAGAGAGAGAGAGAGAGAGACTATAAGTATATGCACTTGACTCTGAAGAAGTGATCTTCAGTCTACCACCCTCTTGTCATTTTATGTGGCGTAATTTTAACTGGAATTATGAGATCCGGCATTGTAAGTTTCTTCTTAGTCCACCACCACCAGAGGAATTACTGGAGGTGCATATCTCTAGTGTGTAAATTCTCTTTTACACACTAAGGAGTTGCAGGCCGATCCCAAGGTAATTTGCCTGGATCTTCGAGGTGTGTAAGCTTGTGGCAGCACATCTTTGGTGATGTCATAACGTGAGTGTTGACGTGGAATGTGAGGATAGATAGTCAAGTGTAGGTGGGAGGTGAGGGCAGTAGGCCTCTTTACATTGGTGGGGTAGTGAGAGCGGCAGTGTGGGTTGTAAGGGTGATGGTCGTTGTGGTAATTGATGGTAATTGTGTAAGTGTGATAGTCATGAATGGCGGTCATTGTGGCAAAACAAGTGTAGGTGGTGTGGGTTGAGTGATAGTGTCCGATGTGGTGTGATGGATAGTGTTGTAGATAGGTTGACGTGGTGGTCAAGAACATTTAAGTGTAAGCAGGAGGAGGAGGGCTGATGGCTGGAGTGCTGGTGATGTGGTGGTGACGATGATGTGGCGAGAGCGATGTGGAGTAGTTGAGTCGATTTGTGGTGAAGGTTCTTTTTGTGTTGGTGGTTGTTAAGATGCTGCAGATGATGCTGGAGATTGAAGCGTTGTAGGTCCATCAATTAATACTAGTAGTAGTAATAGTAGTAGAAGTAGCCATAGCAGTATCAGTAGTAGTAAGAATAGTAGATATAGTAGTAGTTGTAATAGTAATACTGGTGGTGGTAATAGTATTATAATTATTATTATTATTAACTGTTAAATGGCTGAAGTTTTATCTCTGACTAGAATTTCATATATTGGCATAAAAAAGATGTTTCATACCTTCAAGGATTTATCATAGTGATTTTGCTTAATTTTCCACGAACAGTGCTTTTGAACCTGTCAACAAACATTTCGACAAACACAAAAACAAAACAACTATGTGTAATAAACATCTTACATCTCATTGAAACAGAATAATTCAGCATCGTTTACCAGGCCTCATTATACTACCAACAACACAAAGGTCTACGGGTTAATGATACCCCATTACATTACCATTATTATAACAACTCTACGGGTGTACGAACCAACATTTAACATTTCCAACACAAAAAATGTCTAGCGATACACAGATACGTGTATCGCCAACACATCAGAAAACATGGCACACATTTTAGCAGGTCATGGGAAAAGAAAAACACACGAACACCTTTCCGATTTGTTGATTGGACTGGCGAGTTTTAAGAGGTGCAGAAATCATAGGTTAGAGAAGGTTTCTGGAAGAGTGACGAAGAGAACGAGGTCATAGATATTATAAGGTACGAGGTCATAGACATTATAAGGGACTAGGTCATAGACATTATATGAACGAGGTCATAGACATTATATGAACGAGGTCATAAACATTATATGAACGAGGTCATAGACATTATATGAACGAGGTCATAAACATTATAAGGGACTAGGTCATAAACATTATATGAACGAGGTCATAGACATTATATGAACGAGGTCATAGACATTATATGAACGAGGTCATAAACATTATAAGGGACTAGGTCATAAACATTATATGAACGAGGTCATAGACATTATATGGACGAGGTCATAGACATTATATGAACGAGGTCATAAACATTACAAGGGACTAGGTCATAGACATTATATGAACGAGGTCATAGACATTATATGAACGAGGTCATAAACATTATAAGGGACTAGGTCATAGACATTATATGAACGAGGCCATAGACATTATATGAACGAGGTCATAAACATTATAAGGGACTAGGTCATAGACATTATATGAACGAGGTCATAGACATTATATGAACGAGGTCATAAACATTATAAGGGACTAGGTCATAGACACTCTAAGGAACGAGGTCATAGAAATTATAATGAGGGTCAGAATATTAATAAAAGTAATAATGATAATAATGGATATGATTATAATAATAATATGTTATTTAGAGACTTGCAGATCGTGCAAATCCATGTGTGAATAATGCAAAAAGTGTATACGGAAATACGAACCAACACTTGATTACGTACAAAAAATCGACGTCCGGCGCGACCCACATCTCACTACCAACAAATTGAATTAGGGAAAAAAAATTAATAATTATAGTATCCGCTTTGTAACTCAAATTTTACAAAACGCTAGAAAAGTTGACTGGTTTACCAACCCACATTTCACTGTCCTGAGAAAATTTTTTACGAAATTGGGAACCGACATACCATTAACACTCGTAGATCTTTAGACATACCAAGTCATATATTACTAAGACAACATATACTCTCTAGATTTACCAGACTACATTGCTTGATCATAAAGAACAGATTTCTCTACGAAGCCACGAACGCACAACTTTCAGACAGATCCCTCAGATGGCTCTAACTGAAAACGATTACCATCTTCCCTTGACTGCTGAACTGAGGGAGGAGTTTTACGCGTCGTGGAGTGGAATTGGGGGGGGGGGAAGTGGGAGGATTGCTTGCAGGTTGTTAGGAACATGGTGATCATGAGAAAGTTGTGGAAAAGATAAGTGGGGGGTCGTTATGGACCATCGAGGTCTTAAGAGGTGCTGTAGTTTTTTGTGTGTACCCCCTCGACGGAATTACCATGTTTCACGGATGTAAAAATGTACAGACTTATTTACTTATTTACCCAGATTTAAAGTTATAGAAAATAATGCTTATGGTGTCACAAATTCAGGTTGATATAGTTTCTTTTTTGGTGAGTCATATTCGAGATGGTTTTTGAGAAAATATGAGAGTTTTATAAACCATTAATCTGCCAGAGGAAGAGATAAGCGTTCCCAGTATCATTTGTCTTATGAAGCCCTTGCCTTATTGAGAGGCATTAAGGTTGTGGTGATAAGAGAGGGAAGAGAGATGGCTCAATATAGACCTCAGGAGCGGCGGGGTGGTGGTTCTGGTCGTGGTTGTGGTAAAGGAGATGGTGGTAGTGATGGTGAAAATGCTCTTAGTGGTGGTAGCTGTGGTGATAGTTGTGGTGGTAATGGTGATAAGTGGTGGTATTGGTATAGTGGAGATGGTAATAGTGATAGTGGTTATGGTAGCAGTGGTGATAACAGTAGTTGTGGCGATGGTGGTAGCTTTGGTGGTAGTAGTGATGCTGGTGGTGGTGATGGTGATTAGAGGTAGTAGCGGCTTAGGTCTCTGGAAAAAGGTTCTTTGCGTGTCATGACCTGGAATACTACAGTCTTTAATAACGTTCCAGAAGACGTGAAATACGGTCCAGGCTCAGGTCTCGTACCGGTCGTTGTGGTAAGATTTACTGTGGTAATTGTGCCTTGATGGCCGACATCTCGCTGGGGTTTTTCGTCTATTTTTGTCGCGTTTAAACTTCGCCTCAAACGTTACCCGTAACTGTAGCGTAACCTGTATAAACACACACTAGTAGGATAAGTAAGGTATCTGGGGGCCCCTCGCTGATATACACGGTGGATAAAAAGGAGAAAACGTATCCTTGACACAAACTTGAAACTTTCCTCGTAATTCTTCGAGCGAGCAATAACAGCGCAGCCTCAAATGTGAACTTTATCCCGGGAGAAAGAGCGAAGCATGTGCGAGAAACATACGCTGTGTGGTAATGGAAAATACTGGTCTCAGGTTACTGGGCGCCGAGGGCTGAAGACGCACTTTTTTACGATTACTTAGTTTCTAGCATTACAGTCACAGCTCGGTAGATATATTGAATATTTTACGAGACATGCTTCACAGACGTGTGTGTGTTTGTCTCATTACTATTCGCGAAGGCTGGAAGACTTATTCGTCTAAGAATAGACAGATAGGTAAATAGATTTCCCAAAAATACAGCCCTCTATCTACAATCAAGCCCCATAACCCTTTCCAGCTGCTCTATGTAGGCAGCTGTGTGAGAAAGACAAGTGATTTCCAGGAATCCATGGATGGAAGTGCTTCCTACCACCTCCTTCCAGCACCTTTAAGACCGGCGGATGGGAACATCTGGTTGGCAGTCTCCCCATCTATAGTTCCTCCCTCTCGAAACTTTCTGTGGAGTTTCGCCTCCGTCAGCTGGCTCCTGTCTCATCATCCCAGAGGTCCAGGCAACTCTCATACGAATGATGGTGACCAAGGAGATCCATTTAGCACCATTAGGGCATCCCATGATCACGAGCATCCCGTAGAATATCATGTACTTTCATCAGACTCGTCTGAGAAGCCTGGCTCGAATCATATCAGGAACCAACTACCCAGGTTCTTTGCATCCAAGGGCCTCCTAAGTGTCCATCTTCATCGCTACCAACGAATACGACTATACCACGAGTACCTGGTACTCTCCCTCATTGGGTATGAGGAAGTGATACTACGATGGTCTTACATCCTCTTGTAGGAGACGTAGAGGAAGCAATGCTAGGCTGCTGTAGTTCTTTCTTCCGTCAGAGGCCTCATGTAAATCACTCCTACGACGGGTTGTGTAAATCTCGCTCTTTTCACTGGGAGAACGTTATCAAGTTGATAGATTATTCTGAGCCACAGAGTAACGTTGGCCAAGAAGGTCAGGCGGTTTATTGCCTCGGACGTGAGCCAAGAGCCCCCCATCGACCTGGCGATATCCTCCCCAATGGGCACAGGGAAACATTACCACGCAAGACGGACAGGCTTCAGTCCAGGGCCACGAAGAAACATTACCACACTGAATTGTGAGGCCTCTCTGCCCTGTGTGACGCTGGGGTGACTTTGATTTGGATCTGGTTGCACGTCTAGGACCACAAGGTGAAGGATACCTCTCACTGGTCTGACAACACCTTGACTTAAATCGTACGTGACATCCTGAAGCTAGAGTCTCCTACACTGTTACTGAGGATAGGGATTAACACAACCAAGCTAACGTGCTGACTCCAGTGTCCAGTCCAGGGATATTAAGGATATAGATGCGTCTATGTTGATACTTTGCCCTCCGCAACCGTGAACGGAGAGAGAGGAGGTGTGAGTGAGGTTCCGGTCCACATCAGTGAGAGGTGGATATAGAGGCATTCGTCAGACGATGTGGGTAGAGATACTTACTAGTCATCCAACGATGTGGATTGAGGCAATATTTGTCAGCTTATGAGGGTAGAGGTACTAATCATCGCCTCAAATACGTGGAGGTCATGATCATCAATCATGTCTATGGAAGGTATTAGTCATCAATTGAAGTGTGTAGAAGTACTCGTTGTCAGTTGAAGTGTGGAGGCACCAGTCATCAACTGATGTGGATGGAGGCACCAGTCATCAACTGATGTGGATGAAGGTACCAGTCATCAACTGATGTGGATGAAGGTACCAGTCATCAACTGATGTGGATGAAGGTACCAGTCATCAACTGATGTGGATGGAGGCACCAGTCATCAACTGATGTGGATGAAGGTACCAGTCATCAACCGATGTGGATGAAGGTACCAGTCAACAACTGATGAGTGTGGAGATGATCGTCATCATTTGATGTATACGTGTTAGTACCGAGCTTTATGTGATGTGTGTCAGAAGAAGGAACCCACTAACCAAAACACCTACTGTAAAGTCTCGACCAGTTAGACTTTGAACCACTTGTCAGAGTTGTGGTTACGCAAACTACAAGGATCACGGAGGAAAACTGCCTTACACTGTCCACCTAATGGCCAGTAACAGAAATTGCATTTCAAGAAAACGTCCCTTAATAGAATACGTGAAACCACCCCATTAACAATGCAGTTAAACTTAAGCCTCTTCTCCCGTTGTCTCCCCAAGATCGACCGATAAAATTTCATTTTATATTATAATCTTTTAAATTCCATTTTATGATATCAAAATCTTGAACGAATGATCTGAACTCACTCGAGTATTTTCAAAGCTTTGACATTCATTCATGATTGAACTCCATGACTTGCTCTACTCTTGCATAAAGACATTTAGCATTTCTTATCTTTTATCTGAAAGTATGATGCATTGACCAGTCTTCCAGCGACACTTTGGACCGAGTTATAGGAAGGAGGTGATCTTTCGTATGTTTATCGTTAGTTTATGAGCAATTAAGAGTAACATAATGCCAAGCCAAAGAATATACGGCTCATAAACACACATTAACTCACCCTACAGAGGAGCTACGTGCTCCACACAAGAGCAGTGGCAACATTTGTACGCAACAGTAGCACTAGGACCAGGTCACAACGGGTGATAACGACAGTAACAGTAGCACCGATCAGGGCTATGACGTCTGTAATCATGTCAACCTCAAGAACGACGAGACAGTAGCAGTGACGGAGATATGAGCAATAACGGGAACTAGAAAGCACCAACAACAAAGACAGAGGCACCTGGTCGTGCAGGTGATCACAGGAGCAACCACAACACAAACACACAAATACAGTAATGCCATCGTCAAGATCGACAGCTGATGCAACACCAACATTATACCAGCAGCAGCCATAGCAGTAGTAGCAGCAGTCAGAGTAAAGCAAGAAAGCAGAATGCAACATGTTTGCTTGGTATACAAAATGATCCTTCCATTACTGACAGCTTTTGTCGTCCTCATTTGAGATAACCTGATACCCGCCTTCCCCCGGGAGGTCCAATTTTCCAAACTCCGCACCTTTACTGTGTTTCTAAAAGATTTGAATATTTTGTTAAGATTATTTTGACGACAAACAATGTTATGTATGAAACGAAAAAAAGATATGTGTTTTTACAAGTGAAGGACGATTTGCCTGTGTGTGCAATGACGGATGTATATTTATCTGATAATTTGTATTTCATGATCATGAGAATCTAAACTACTTTCCGTATACATACACGCCGCAGAATCCGACATTTCGAAATACAATTTCGTTTTGGAAAAATCTGAAAATTTAAAGAAGTAGACAGTATCCAATCAGTATTTTTCTTATTTTCAAAATTTTATGGTTCCATAATTACTCTGGCAAAAGGGGAGTAGATTTTTTTTTTTCTCATGCAAATATATCATCGCTTTGGTTGCCAGTTGGAATTGGCGATTTTATGTTGTAAACATACGTGACCACGTCAAGTTAAACGATATGTTATCAGCGTTGCGTTGGGGTTTTAGGGGTCACGCATGCATGCAAGAGCTATAGAAATTGTTAATGTAATTGGTGATATTAGAGGAGGTGAGTCATTCTCTCTCTCTCTCTCTCTCTCTCTCTCTCTCTCTCTCTCTCTCTCTCTCTCTCTCTCTCTCTCTCTCTCTCATATATGTATAATAGAGTGCAAAGGAACGCGCACAAGTATATGTTCTCACTCACACTGAATACGTGCCCAGCATACGAATATGCTGGCATAGGTGTACAAATACGTATACACAGACAAAAAATTTATGCACATACTGCACACACACTCACAAACATATATACACAGGCAAACACAGACACGAGGAAGGATATAAAGTAACACACATGCATTTTTCTTTTTTGTCTCAACACAACACACAGCTCATAACCTAATTACATCACTTGTTAATGAAAAGCAAAGCCTTAGAAATCCTCGAAAAAAAAATATTATCTTTGTGCTCTCATTATTTATGTTATCCTGTGCTTGAAATCAAACACATATACGCCTGGCAGCGTTCTTACGTACGTGCGTATGAATGTGCGCAGTCAAGACACAGCTGCGTGTCTTCATGCTGTGTGCGCAGTTTTCCCTCCGGCATCATTAACGGCGAGCCGAGGAGAGATCTGCATTAATTATTCATGAGTAATTAGGGTAAGTGCACGGAAGTGTGGCCGACAATGTGATCGAATAGCCAATAGTGATTATGTCGTGCTTCCAGGGTAGTTATCTCTGTAATGATGGTTGAGCCAACAATGATTATGGTTGGGTGAAGAGAAACGTAATCTCATTACCCTGCAATTAAAAGGCTGTTGTCGAGAATTTTGTAATGAACAGAAAATTGGATGAGGAATATCCCCCTCCCCCCAAAAAAAAAAGAAAAAAAAAATATTGCTCGCACGGCAGAACTTTGGACAACGGCACGAAATAAATGAAATGGTGACTTTTCAGAACTAAAGTTAGTAATCATGATAACAGAATATATCATATAGCAGTCATGATGACAGAATAAATCATTTCATATAGTAATCATGATAACAGAACATATATAGTAATCATGATAACAAAACATATCATTTTATATAGTAATCATGATAACCGAATGTATCGTTTCATATAGTAATCATAACAAAACATATCATTGTTTACAACGTCTTTAACGTCTATATGCTCATAGGTTCGATAACCGTTGCTAACATAGGCTAATATGTAGCGCTGTTGTAGGTACTCTCGTCTGTAGGGCCTCTCTGTTAAAGTGGTCCACACTCTTAACAATTTACGTAATATTCTAAGCTCTGTGAACATATAGGCTCTGATTCATGTCCTCTATAGGAAAGTCCTTTTGACACCCTTGGTGTATCTGAGGTTATCGGAAGGGACGATAACAAGGAGATAAGGTTCGACTTCTAGGAACCAGTGGTTAACGAAATTGCTTACGAATATATTCATTCACTAAAAATCAACAGTGACATCAGTATTTTCAATAAAACTACAGTAACCTTGATTATAATGATAAGTAGATGAAATGATTCGGGATCATTGGAAATAAGTACCAGTACAGTAGATCATGTGGATGATTATTTTTCTATCTACTTGTTTCTAATCCACTAAAGTTCGTGTGTGTAGGAGTCTCAAGAACTTATATAAAAGTCTGTAGTTAACAGGTATCTGGTGGTGTGTTGTTTTGATGCTCAGCTTTACGATTTGTGATCAAGGAAGCTTTGAACCTGTGTGTTATGCTCCTCGATGCCATACCGAGTGGCGTTTGCACTTGTCCATGAACGTCTGTGTGTCTTGACATCATGTCGTGATGTAAGACGAGTCAGGGATTGTTCATGGACCCAACTTGTCAGACTTATTCTTCACTTAAAGTTTCACATCTGATAGAGGTTTTAAGGTCCGGGGATAAAAGGTGAAGTAGAAATTATTTGTGTTATAGATTCCCTCTCATGCGTCCACAGCATTTGTAGATTCGGTTAAACAGATGTATATATGACTTTATAATACACATTTCCCAATACCTATGACCTGGCACATTTTAAAAGACAGGTCTTTCGTGTCCTTAAAAACTCATAGATACTTTCCCTGGTCTTTTCTTTTTTCTGTTTCATAATTCTCTCTCTACTTAAATTAAGGCAAGGCCTTGATGTGAACTTTTGCCCATGAATGAAGCCTTCAACATATAAAAAAGCAACATATTACTTAGAAACTTTTACATCTGTCTAAGTTTTTTGAGGGTTGACGTGAAAGACTTAGACCAGAGAGGGGTCTCCAGTTACGCTAGGGGAGGAGAAGGGTCACGGATTCGTATGCAGGGAGCGAACGTGATTTACGAACGTTATTTCTTGTTTCTGTTTGACACCCATGATCCCGGGGATATCCCTAATATGCTTTCGCTCCCAGCCCGTGCACCTGCATGTTGATGAAGGGTTTTAAGTAGGCAGTACGTGAAGGCGCATACCGTCAGGCCCAAAGTGAGAATGAATGTGTTCTCAGTGTACGTAATATCTCATCGAGTTTTGATAAGATTTCTGGAACTCATCAAGAAGAATAATTGTGATGTGGTGATCTTTCGAAAGACATCAGGAGTCCATGAGGCATGCGCAGAGATTTTGAAAATATTCATGTTATTCTGTGCATGGATTTCCTCCAATACGGTTTTTATGTGTTTATATTTTTCACGGGTGTTTCAGTACTATACACCAAGCTAACCTGGAAGATTGGTACATGTGTATTTTCTCTTCGTTCTCAATAATAGGTAATGCTAAATTTACCTTCTTTGTGATGTGGTCATATACAATATAATTTTTAGTATGGAGGAACCTCTCTAACTCAAACCTAGTAATGTTTATTTTGGTTTTTCCTCATTTAACTGTTCAGAAGATTTTTATTACTTGTATGAAAAATTTGAGGAATAATTTGTTTCATACAGAGTATACCATTTTTATTTGAGATCGTATTTTTCTGTACCTTTAATATTGGTCTAGGTTATGTATTTCCAGTAAAGGTAATGGACGAAAATATGTGCAGTCGTGGATATGTATCATTTCGAATTAACCCTGGGAAAAATTACTCGTTCTTTCACCCGAAACTCGGTACTTCATCATGACTTATCTCACTCCATAAATATATTCTTATCTCACTGCATAAATATTTTCTTATCCAACTCCATAACATTTTCATGGGGAGTAAAGTTGATAGTGTAGATCCATCTCCACTTGTTACTTCTGCAGATACTTGTGTTGGGTCCAGTTCTCCTGCTTGCACTCATGATGCTTACGGATCACCTCCAAGTACTCCTGCTGCGTCACCAGGTCTCCATGCGCTGCTGCTTCGTCCAGATCTTTCTGCAGGTACTTGTACTGCCTCTTGCAGTCCTCATACAGTACTGCTACTGGTTCCAGATCTTCTGTAGGTACTCTTACGGCCTCTTCCAGTTCTCCCTCGGCACTGCTACTGTGTCCAGTTTGGCGAGTACTCACTCCCACCATGTGCGTTAATGCCTGTAGTTTCTTTCGCAGTTTTCACTGGACTTTTCAAGCTTTCTCAAGCTTTCTCTTTGGTGGTGAGCCTCTTCCTTGTCCTTTACTGTTGAGACCTTAAGCTGCGAACAGGTTAGGGCAGTCAAGTGAGTCCACGGGTTAGACTGGAATCATGATCCGATCCCAGTTAAGTTTGATTTTGAATAACAGGTCATGTGAGGTCAAAGGTTAATTGTGATCATAAGGCGTTTCTCAGCAGGTTAAAGTTCAGTGATGAGCAGGCCCGCCTAGTTTGCAGCTCTGGGTGGATTATCAATGCTAATGCGATTATAAAAGCAGGAGGAAGTGAAACTCCCCAATTAATCCAGCCTAACTTTACAAGCAACGTTATCAAAACATTATGGTCATAATTTCATCTTATGGTGTATCAGTTTTATCTACACTGTAATTTCTATCGCTTTTCTTTTGTTATGCAGAACTCGACGTCTAAACACACGATTGCCACGATTTTATTCCAGTGGTCTTCTCCGAAAAGCTGCTGTTCCTGGATTTTCATCTTCATGGAAATGAGCAAGTGAGGCAGAGTTACTGCCATGCCTCCCATACTATCTCCCTTCCGTTGGTAAGAATATATATACTGTGATGTTCTTATAAGTAGAAATGAAATCTCGAGTTAAGGCACATAGTTAGTACACATCTGTATAGGCTCACTGAAGCTCCCTCTCCCCTCTCATTCTCATCCTTTCCCTTATTGTGACCCATTGCCTGCCTCCGCACATCTCACTCTTACAGTTCCATAACTGTGAATAATGCCTTAATGTGACACACCCCTCACTGTGGCCCCGTTTGCCACTGTTCAAAAACCACAAGTCCAATCACATCCTTTATTCTCCTCCACTGTGAGTGTGTGTGGCTCCCCCTACCACACAATCTCCACGACCACAACCCTTAGCTGTACCATCGCTCTCCCTGAACAACTCACTCGCACTCCCTCCTCCTTCTTTCCCCTGCAAAACATAATGGCAACAGCGTCTGGCTGTTCTGATAAGACAAGAGCAAAGGCCCTCATCCAATAAGGACGGTGAAGAAAGCGGCCCAAAGCGTTGAATATTTTAAGGGATTTACAGTAAATTCACGGGACACATTCTTCCTCGTGTGTTCCTTTATCCTGCAGACCCCTAAAAGTTGAAGGACAGAATGTCTACGAGCATCTGTGGTGAAGGCTTGGGGTCACTTTGCTCTGCAAGACGTAATCATAGACAGAGACGGGACACATACAGGCTGGGAAAAAACACCTATGGTGTTCCTAGTTTAATAAAGATCGAGGCGAACGCCTTTCGATCTGCAGCATCTGTCTCCGAGGACGCAAAAGGACACAGACATAATGTTGGCTGACGGCGTGGAACCCTTAATACCCTTACCAACGACCGGATATAAAACCTGCTCTTGTGCGACTGGCCAGAGAGGCCCGGAAAGGCCATAACAGTACAGCGATGACAGATGGTTAACCGATGGAAAAGTGGACCTTTTTGCTTCGCGTGGTTTGATCTTGTCTTGTCCAAGCCAATATCATGTCCCCACAGCTGGCGAGGATAGCGCCAGGGTAATTAACCTTAATTGGATCGCAGGACAGTCCTCTTCATTTATGTGGCAGTTTGATGGCTTCAATGAGTCTGTGGCCAGTTTTCTTTACAACGTGCACATTGGCTATTAGTCCTCAGGGGCTAGCACCGCGTCGGACCCGTATGAGTTCGAATCCTGGGCGTGGTAGTTCGCCTACACCCGATCTAGGTGTTCATCCTGCCCTTGTGGCTGGTCGATAAATGTATACCTGGCTTACGCTGGTATGTGTGTGTGTGTGTGGTGTGTGTGTGTAATAATACACTGAAGTAAAGAAATGTTGAATACATATGAGGTTAAGAGAAGAGGGCAACACGAATGTAAAACTGTCTCCCTATAACACACAAATAGTAATAACGTGTACACACACACACACACACACACACACACACACACACACACACACACACACACAAAGGCAAGTAAAATCCCCTTGTCTTTGATATGCAACATGATCCGTCCCTCAGTGGCTTAACTGAAGCCTTTAATCCTCTTAAACCTTGGTCGAGACTACGTATGCTTTATGTGTCAACATTCGTCATGAATTATGCAGGAGATTTCTTACCCGTTATCACAGAGTAATGGTCCGTTAACTCGAGTAAATATGGAGAAAGTTTACGTCAGGAGCATCTGTTACGAATTTGTATGAACAGACTGGTGTGCTGAGAGAGAGAGAGAGAGAGAGAGAGAGAGAGAGAGAGAGAGAGAGAGAGAGAGAGAGAGAGAGAGAGAGAGGTACAGCCTTGCATGTTGAGAACGAGGTAAAGCCAGCTGTGTTGAGAGCTAGCTATTAGTGCGGTCCATTTAGGTATCTGGTTATAGATCCCATGACATGGTGACCTTAGGTGACTCTTACTGCTCCTTGATGACCGTGGACGACTCTTACAGCTCCGTAGACTCTGTGGACGACTCTTGCAGCTCCTTGATGACCGTGGACGACTCGCACAGTTCCGTAGAGACTGTGGACGACTCATACAGCTCCTTGATGACCGTGGACGACTCTTACAGCTCCGTAGAGGCTGTGGACGACTCTTACAGCTCGTTGATGACCGTGGACGACTCTGCTTGCTTCGTGGTGACCACGGGCGACAGTTCCAACTCCTTGATGACCATATACAACTCTGCATCCTGCAGCGCCAGGATCCTCACTCTCGACCACCAAAGGAGGAAATTGTAGGACGTGAAGATCGTAGATAAAAAGGCACTGGAGGGTGCATATCCTCCTCCAGTGCCTTAACTGATCTGTCGATTCTAAGGAGCAGGATTCCTTCTGTGTAAACATCACTTTGTCTTGATATCTTTACGATCGTCTTTAGATAGAGTATCTCAACTAACCTCAGCACAATCAACACATCTATAGATCCGCACTGCACGTTGCTGTTCCCATAGGGGTTTATGTAGTGTATGATATACTAACAGGTACACTCAACCATTCAGATTTGCCACAGTTCAGGCCTCTTTGTTATTAATCCATCTTCTCTTCGGGTACCCTTTAGACAGACGAAGACAGGCAGCATTAACTGACGCTGAGGATCGCCGTTGAGATAATCCTTCAGTAGGATTTTATAGGATTCCCAAATTGATTACACCTAATCCTTTCTTAGAGAGCAGGAGGATGGGTGTTTGAGTCATCAAAGAACTGTAACAATTTTGTATAAACCCGATCATTTCTGGAAGTTATATTGTTGTTTTTTATAACCTTTTTTCTTCTGGGGATTTCACAACCATGTACAGCAATCCTTTCTTCCATAACTCTTGCCATTGTGGACTTGTAAGATTTACAAGGTTGTAATTTGTTTGTATTTTTTGGCAATCCTCACTCAGGTGTGTTTGTTTACTTTTTTCGTTCAGATGCTGTGAGCCATGTGGATGACTGAGCTGTACGTTCTCTGAACTGCTCCGAGTTCTGTGAGTATTCAAGGTTTTGCTCAATTTTTCATCCTATATATGAAGATTTTTTTCATTTTTATCTTAGTTGAAAATGTTGGATGTCAGGGAAAAGAATTATTGAATTTCAATTTTTTTTTATACTGTGCAGATTCAGTTTACAAATTTGATATACGAGCTATTTCACCACTCTGGTGTATTTTGGGTTTTCTGTTGTGATCAGATATATAGCCTGGTGTGCCTTTTTACTTTTTTTTCGTAAGACATACATCATTTCTTGGCTCGGCTTCTACGTTTTTGATCACTTCACTCACGTCTACGATGTACTCGTATCTTCTATCCGCATTCTCTTTGTAGTTTCTTTCATAAGCTTTAAAAAGAAAATGCTTAGCTCGTTTGAACGTTTTAAATTTTTCATACATTAATTTCTACTTTTTAGCTTTGTTTAGAGGCGGAGGTAGAGGGAGTGGTGTGGGGGAGGGGAGGGTGGGTGTTTCCGCTAAGCTTTACCGGGGATAATGGGGTGGTGGAAGGAGAAGCAAGAAAGAGAGAATAAAAAAACGTCTACGGTGTAGTGTTGGTGAGGATGAACACATGGAGCGAGACGGATGTCTCTCATGGGGTTTTGAGGTTGGACCACTTGAGGGACGAGACACCGTCCATCGGCTACCCAGTGGAGGACTGCAGAGCGAAGCAGAGCCACTGGGAGATGAGCCGCCGGCCTGAGTCTCCTCGCATCGACCTCATGAGGCGAAGCGGATTAATAATGGTCATCATATTAGGATTGCTGGGGGACGCCACGCGAATCACCAGGGATTACAGCGTACCACAGGGGGTCAGAGCGTATCACTGGAGGGCATGGAAGACCATTGCGAAGCCAAAACGGGCCGACTGCACAAATTACGGAAAAGACCACTTGGGCATGATGGTTCTAACTAGTGACATAGTACAACATCGTGGTTAACTGCCAGTGGTACTAAAGGCTCAACACACTGTGAACTGGAACGGCAGTGCGCTTACGAAACGAGGTGAACGCTGATGGACAGACTGTCCCAGTAACAGGAATGAACCGGACCATTTGGAATGATATGAGAGTAACAGGAATGAACCGGACCATTTGGAATGATATGGACCACTAGAGAGCTAAGGTGAACCCATGCGAGGCATGAGGGACAACTAGAGGTACAGTGGAATGCACAAGAGAGAGAGAGAGAAAGTGGAACACACCGGGAAAAGCTTACTCAGTGTAGTGGTCAGAATCGCTGGTATTATTGAACCAGCGGGCCGAGGTACGAATCTTGGCCCGGGAAAGAGGCGTGCAATTAAACAAGTTGTTCATCTCCCTCTGTAACGTTGGTCGATGCCCGATAAATGGAAACTTAGTGTAAGATGGGATATATATATATATATATATATATATATATATATATATATATATATATATATATATATATATATATATATATATATATACCATCTTGCCTGTGATGGGTTTTTTGACTGCCAGTATTATTATGTGACAATTTTCTGGCCGTATCAGAATTGATAAATTCCTACCCATTGCATATATAAAAAAAAACCTTGTGCAAAAAGTTTTAAATGTGACAGTTTGAATTCAGTCTCTTACGTTTCATGGTCTTAGATTTCTATCTAATGTCCCTCGTGAATGACCACTCACTATAGATATGATATTTTAGAATAAGTAGTCTCGAGCTAAATTTACGCTTTGAAATAGATAAAACAGGAGGTGGCGGGCGTCTTTGGCTTTTAAGAGACCTCGTCTCGGATGTCTGCAGGAGACGTGACATCATATTCTCTTGAAATATGTTCGTGTCTGGAATTCCTTCAATGTTTGCGGTAAATATTGCGCGAAAGTTAGGCTCTTTGGAGACAGTCTGTGACGCGCTGTTGTGGTCACCGGCTGGAATATATATATATATATATATATATATATATATATATATATATATATATATATATATATATATATATTTCCTATGAGTTCACATCATCAGGGAAGACACAAGAGAGAAATATAAGTCAGTTGATATATATATATATATATATATATATATATATATATATATATATATTGAGGGCGACAGTGGATCTGTTTGTGTGAGGGGGATGTTCCCCAGGGCTCAAGCCACTTGTGTTGCCTCTTGACGCTGGGTGAGAGAGCCGTGCATGGCAGGCCAGCCACCGGCCTGTGTTGTGGGAGGAGGAGGAGGAGGAGGAGGCAAATACGATGTTCTGACCTGGGGGAGTGTGGGGTGGGGGAAACTGTTGCCTCAGGGGCCGGCGTTGCCTCAGGGGCGTCGGGGAAGGAGCAAAGAGGGGGTGTGTGGGGCTATTTTGAGGATGGGGGGGAAAGGAGGGAGGTGCTTTGTGGAGAGAGAGAGAGAGAGAGAGAGAGAGAGAGAGAGAGAGAGAGAGAGAGAGAGAGAGAGAGAGATTGTGGCTGGCTGTTTGCCCCGTCGGTGTAGCCGCCTCGGGGGAAATGATGTCATGTGGTGAAAATTAATTTTATGTTTTAACAATTGCCAAGTGTTGAGATTTGAATTTGAATTTTATGATAACTGCAACTAACAAAGAATGTCCAGGCATGAAGGAAGTGCCTTGAATACATGAAAATGATTTATATAAAAAGATTTTCAGAGAGTGATGGTAGATCATTAAGAATATGAAATAATGACAAAAAATGATCTAAATCGAAGGCAGAGCCTTAGATATATGACAAGGAATGTCCATGTATGAAGGAAAAGCTTCAAATATATGAAAATAACGTAACTAAGAACGTCCCAAGGGGAAGGTAACTTGGCTACGACTTTCGAAAGGGCGAAGTAGAGTTTCAGGACAGATGAAAGGTATGTGATACGAGCGTTCATGTGGTGTGAATGTTGTTACCACATCTACCACACAGAGGTGAAGATGGACAAGATACTACAACGTGTTGAAACTACCAGGGTTTGGCTGTACCACACCCTCTCTCTCTCTCTCTCTCTCTCTCTCTCTCTCTCTCTCTCTCTCTCTCTCTCTCTCTCTCTCTCTGTTCTATATATTTGATTTCCTAAAGCTTCGTTTGTATTCCTTCCCATCGTTTTTCACAAAATTTCACCCTCTCTCTCTCTCCGAATTTTCCGTGAATATCCTGCCCTGACTTATGGGTCAAGATATCACTCGTTTAAAAGGGAAATATTTTTTTATTCTATACTTGGAGACGTCAGGGTGTGAGGTGGCGCTATATATTTCTCATAAAGCGTTTAAGGGTTGCGTTGAATAATGAAGGGGACAATTGTGAAGGGGAAAGACGAGCACAAGGAGGAGGTGAGCAACACCAGATAACGAGCACAAGGAGGAGGTGAGCAACACCAGATAACGTCCACAAGGAGGAGGTGAGCAACACCAGATAACGAGCACAAGGAGGAGGTGAGCAACACCAGATAACGAGCACAAGGAGGAGTAGAGCAACACCAGATAACGAGCACAAAGAGGAGGTGAGCAACACCAGATAACACAATAACGTGCACAATGTCATCAAAAGCTCTCGCGTGAAGCTAGTCGCTAGGTGTGACTTAAGTTCCTTGACTATGGAACCATTGAGCAAGTTGGTCTTCATTCTGAAACTGGTACTTCGCAGTGGAGTCTTTGCCCACTGATGAAAAAAAACGTTGGTGGATGAATTGCACTGTGAAAAGGTCGAATTATTAAGTGATTAAGAAGGAACTGGTAATTATCATATCTGACCGTTGCTGCGATCGTAAATTCACTAACTATCTCTCGCGTTCTGAGAGATCATACACGCATTTTCCTCTACCACAGTTGCTGCACGTGGTTGAAGCATCGGATATATAACTGGTTTAAAGAAAAGTGTGCTATGAAAAAAAAAAGGTTTTTTCTTTTTTCCTAGCACACCCACAGCTTCCAGCTGACCTTATGGTCCAGCTCAGCTCAGACGTAGCACAGCAGACTTTAATACGAGATGGTACTGAGCCGGACCGAGCTGTAGGGCTTAGCTTGGCCTGGTTCCTCTTCGTGACGCAGGGGTTAAGTGAGAGTGGTTCTCTCTGCCCCGGACGTCTTGTTGTCTCAAGCAGACACTGTACACACTCACTACATCGGCGCTGGTGTGTGTGTGTGTGTGTGCGTGGAGAGGGTGTGTATATTCTCTATTCACAGCTTGTCTCTCTCCCAGGGCCGGAGGGCGGGATTTGGCACAGATGAGTGGCCCTATTCTCAATGCATGCGTGCCTCTAGGCGTCTGGGTTTATAACGAAAGCAAGTGTTTTGTATATTTTACCAGCCTGACACACACACACACAGGCACACACAGACACACACACACACCCTCACACTACTACGCTCGTGGGACATGAGGAACTTCAGATTTTGGCTTGTAACAGCCTGTTGTTAAAGAGTACAACGCTCACCTTAGCAAAGTTCTTTTCTCGTGTGTTCCATAGCTGGAAATTTGGGGTTTGATTGCCTCTTCTAGACGGCTCTGAACCTCGAATTGTGTGCTTGATGAAGGATTTAGATTCTCTCTGATTAAGGTAAGAGATTTCGAATGGTCTCTGATCACTCAATATCTGATATTTCAACTCTCAGATATCCAGTATGAATTATGAGGTTTGACAGATTGACACTCAATGTTTCGCATCGTACCCATGTTTATATAATTTATTTGTGCATCTAAACAGGAGGCTAAGCTCATCTCTCTTTCCCTCATCGTATTTGCCATTCATGTTCCTTGTGGCTATCCCCAGCCCCAAGTGACTGGCCTTCTATCAGTCATATAAACTGATTAGTGTAATGTTGGCTCGAGGTCTTCAGTTAATGTGACTTGGTGGATGCACTCCACACCCTCGCACCGTCAACTCTCACGGAGGTTAAGTAGACTAGTGACAAGAGTCCCCTCAGTATTTATGTACGTTGGTGGGATATTAAGAGTTTTCAGGTATTTTTTTGGGATCGTTTTCCAGTCCTGTGAGGAGCTTTACGTCAGGCCTTGAATATAGAGGAGCCAATCTTCAAAGTGAGTAATGAGTAGTGGGGACGATGCTGTGAGAAATATCATGATTAGTGGTGGGAGTAGAATCTTTATATACCTATTGAAAGGAGATTCGACAGGCAATGGACAGCATAGCTTTTTCAGTTGTCTGTTGGGCATTTTTATAATGCTTTGTAAACAATCCTTAAAAACGTATTCAGGAAGATAGACTGACATAATACTTTGTGAGGCATATGATAATATATATATATATCAACGACGTCTTATCGTAATTTAGCATACAAGAGTCCTAATGATACGATATACCAATATCATCGTATTATAACACGTTAATGTCTGCGTGTCGTAACAGCATATCACCCACCTCGTATCAGAGAAGTATAACGAGATATAACCCGTCAAAATAACCTCATTGAATAAGCCAGTAGCTTCGTAGTAACTCCGGCTGTAATGATACCTCTTCAAAGGCACAGAGTGAATCATCATGGATAACTCACAGTTCAATGAGAAGTCATGAGGGAAGCAGCGCAGGAAGCTGGTGGCGAAGCAAGCAAAGTCACTGCGATTAACTGTATAACAAGAGCCAGCCTCCATCAGACCACACCACCACGCAGCGTCCACGACGTATTCGGTGTCGTGCATATGTGGGTGTGACACTGACGCAGAGTTCTCGTTTCCCGCCGGTGAAATATGTGTTGAAAAGTCCACAAAGGTTTTGTTTTGTGAGTGTGTAGGATTTGTTCGGTGGTCATGAGACAATTTTTGTTTTTATAGTGGGTGTGTATTTCTGTAAAATACGTACGGTTATATAGCGCAAAGGCTCACTCTTAAGGTTATATATAATGCCTAATTCTCGTATCGTCTCGTACAATCCAGATAACCGAATCGCACTGTTGAAGTACTTCCCTCTACACAAATCCTTCTCAACTTCTTTAACTGATAAAGTTCCCCTCATTTTAAGCAGTCAGTAAAGATGTTCATTGTCGTATCTTATGTTATCAGAGTCTTCAGATTTCCTGCTGTGTTCATGAAATGTGGATTGGTGCGTTGACACAGTACCTTTGCTAAGTTAGTAAGAATTAGATGGGTAATACTATCTCGGTGTGTGTGTGTGTGTGTGTGTGTGTGTGTGTGTGTGTGTGTGTGTTTCTGCTGTTGCAACGTAATATGGCATATCCGTCGTTAGGTTAAGTGAAATGTGGGTTCTTAAGGCCGAAGATTGTATCGTGTTAGTGAAATATGGGTTCAGCAATATACCTTCTTTTTCTATATGAACTTTGCATCTTTAGGCCCAGTTACCCCTTTATATTATCTGTTAAATGTAGTTTGTTGAGTCCGCAGGTGTTTTTGTTGAATGAAAATGTGAGCAGGGAAGTCTGCAGTTTTGTTATTTCAGTCAAACGAGGGTTGGTAGGTCGACATTTTTTTGTTTCGATGGAATGTGAGATGGTAAGGTCGTAAATTTTTTGGTGTTTGTAAGGTATATCATATTTTTTTCTCTCTCTTTTACTATACACTTACAATCTTGTTTACGTTTTGTGGAGACCAAAGAAAGTCCAAATTGTGAAACGAGACATTAGAAAGTTTCCAACTTGAGCCCAACTTAACCCATCTTCCTTCGCCCGTCAGTCACGGTTTTCTGGCTCATCATCGGTGATGACAGTGACTTAAATCACCTCATCGTTCGTGGGTGTAAAGCTCTGCCTCCACCACTAACACACGCCTATTAGTTACCCCGTCCCTGGCGTGACGCAAGCCTGTAATTCATTGGCTAACGGGGGGCATCCCAGGGCATCCTAAAAGGAACAGTATCTCCGATGCGAAAAATGTCGGAGCCTTAAGGTTTAGACGAGAGATTTTTGATATAAATTCCTTCAAGGATTTTCGCCTTACTTGAATAATAACGAGGAAACTCCACAACATCTGTCGCATGGCAGTATTCCATTATCCAACTTAGAAGAATATGCTTTTCCTTCAAAAATTAACGTGTTTTTTGGATGTATTAATTTCCTACACATTTACTCAAGCGATTTCCCTGCGTGAACAAAAAATAGTTCTGGATTTGTGATCAAGAGTTAACCTGTAACTGGTGTTCAAATATCATCCTCCACTCCTTCAGCCAAAGGATATTCGGGGATCATTCTGGTCGAGGAAATGTATTGAATTACTCACCAGTGTTTGTTGTTTCTCGTGCCAAGGTTGACCTTTTAGTCGAGGAATATGATTTCCCTCTGGGCTTTGTATTGACACCTCTTGAAGGTAATTGTGTTTTTACATCCGTCAAAGTGTGATGGCGTCTATCTGGGATATTGGTTTACGGTGCGTTTTCACTGGGGGTTCAGTTGTCTTTCTGGTTTATGTGTTGTGTTATACCACTACTCGAGAGCTGTATTGTGCCATGGGCCGTGGGGAAATGTTGTGCAACTGGCGAGCGCCTTTGTTGTATTGTTGGTCAAGGATTGTGGTTTAATGCTGGAGAGTTAATGAGCTGTATTGCTGATGAAGCAGTGCCTTGTTCTAGTGAGCCAAGAGTCTTATATGTCCTATTGTGGTTTTTTTTCCTACAAAAGCTCATTGATTTTCACTAAGGTGTAAGTAAGGAAGGTGTAAAAGGGGATAACTGAATGATAGCTCACTCCGTAAGAAAGAAATTGATGGTCCACTGTGAAATAGCGTACATATGAGATGGGTTTATTCTCTTCGCATTGGGCGGGGGGAATATGACTGAATTGTAAATGTGGTCCTGTGAGACGTTTTCTGTTGGGGCGGCTCGCGTCAGAAATAAGTTCAGAGAAGAATATCGACAGCTTGAACTGGATACTGACACAGGCAAGAACTCTTTGCCCACCGCTTGATGACAATAGTCATTACACGAGGGTTTATTTTCATTCTCTCCCGGTTATTTCTCTCTCTCTCTCTCTCTCTCTCTCTCTCTCTCTCTCTCTCTCTCTCTCTCTCTCTCTCTCTCTCTCTCTCTCTCACACACGTAAGGCTCACGGGTCATTTTTCATAGCTTTAAATTTCCTCTTCTCATATTCACCTCCCCTTCCTGACTGGTTGACAAATTATATCTGTCCGCCACCTAACGAGAAGCGTATTAGGAGGGGGACATCAACAGCTTGGGATTGCAGGAATAGCGAGAGACCTACTCCATCCCGGCCATGATGCTGAGTCCATGACCAGATGGTTGCATACAGCATATCGTGATCATCATGACTCTCACACACTGCCACTCATGCTGACCTAAGGTGGTGTCCCAGGGACCAAAGACCAATATCAAAGTAACCTTTTTTTATTACGTTAGTTTATCTCTAACATTGTTACTGTGGCCAAAATATATTGCGTTAGTTGAAGTTATTTTAGAAGATATTGTGTAATGTACTGGTAGTTATTATTTTAGATATTTCTTTTATGAAACGTGTTAGTTTTGAACACTAGTGTGTCTGGGGATAGGAGAGAAAGAATATCACCCATAATTACGTATGGATGGGGAACAAAAGAAGATTCAAGCGAGGATTTTCCGTTTCCTCTAAGACTCAATTCCCAACGCTACCAAGCCAAGGCAGGAAGAGGCGAAAACTCATCAAGAAAGAAAAAAATGGGAGATAAACACATCCTTGTCAGAGGGAGAAGGTCTTGACGACACGAGACAAATAGGAGAAGACATCCGTCAGACGCTGACGTGGGGTGGCCCCGACCCGCCTCCTCCTCCTCCTCCTCCACCCTGACCCCGAGACCTGGACGGGCAGCCCAACTTTAGCCACCCACAGTCAGGGAATAGTGCCGACACCCCGTTGGTCCACAGTCATCCTAAACATTAAAGCAGACCTGATGTTTCTCCGATGGTTGGCAGGGAGGAGGTGCGTGCCTCCGACAACCATCGCCGAGGAGCAGGAGGAGGACCTGCTGCTCCTCCTCCTCCTTTTTCTCCCCTCCAGATCGCGGAGTCACGTCTGTCTGTCTTTTTTTTTTATCCGTCTGTTTGTCGACTTAATAATCCTGCCGTGACACCGATCATCGAGGTGCTCCCCAGCAGGTAACAAGTCTCGTATATCTGTCTGTCTGTCTGTCTTTCTGGTACTCTTTCCGTCTGTCTGTCTGTCGACTGAACAAGCCACTTCATCTGTTGCCACGAAGAAGGTCTTGCACATGCCATATGATCGCTAAGTTTTTAAAGTCCGATTCAAATGGTAACGAGACCTTGGCCTTCAAAATGTGTTTTGGCCTTGAAATACTCGAAAGTACCTTCTGTCGGATAAACGCTTCGTATTATTCAACATTTCTCGTCCTGGAGGCAACCTGAGCGAGTGTTCAGAAGCAAAGGTCTTACAGAATGCTAGTGAAGAGATGAATGATAAGAGAGACGGTTTATTTTGCTGTTTCAAATGAATGTATTACGCTTGAATGTAAGAACAGATACTTGTTTCAAATTTAGTAACAGAACCATAAGATGGACATGGGTGCAGGTTGGTATCACTAAAAAGACAACGAAGAAGAAGAAGAGGAGGAGGAGGAAAAAGAAGACGAAGAACAAGAAATATTAAAGACCAAATATTTGTTTTATATCTAGAAAGAGAACTAGAACATGGACAGAGAGTTCAGTTTGTCGCGAGATTATGAAAGAGATGTTGAAGAGAACTCATCACCAGAGCTGCTAGACGATCACGGCGCGTGATGGACGTAACGAGGATTTAATAACATTATAGCTGGTCGTTGAGGGGTCGGTATGACATCTTGGATGCGGTTTTAACATAAAACCCTGACTTAATAAGAGGTTCAACACAATGCTATAATCCCCTTGTGTTTGATGTATAGAGAATTATACAGAGGCGAAGACGGGGTTGAAAAAAAGCTATGGACAGGATGGAAAGAGAGGGTTTTTTGTGTTGTTGCGTAAGACAGGGAAAAAAAAATGTTGTGAGGTTACGGTCAATATCTGGTGGTGGGGTCTTAAAACAATATGAGAGCGAGAGAGAGTGGGGGGGGGGGGGGATTATGGTGTTGGGTCAGGTCGTGGAGAGACGAGGAAAAAAGACAGGTTGTTGAAACAAAAGACTCGAACAAAGACGTCACCCCGTGTTATCAGGAGAGGCTTTGGAAACGCCAGCCATGGCTGTGTATGAGAGGGAAGCTGGAATAGGACAGCCGGGTATATTCCAGGGCACCTTGTTTCAAGGGGTTCCTGCCAGCCTAGGCTGCGCCACACTCAGGAGCGGGGAAAGATGGACTCCTTTTGAAACAAGAAGTTCTTTGACGAGACATGTACGGCTGAACCAGAAGGTAGTCATACGTTACATGATGATATCTCTTATATCAGTGATCACTTTCAACTTCGTTTTCCCTTTCCCATGAAGTTATGTCTCGACCATAGACAATACAGTATCAAGATTTCACAGTCACTGTATCATTCGTCTCACAGCTGAGGTTCCCTGTACAAAGTCCATACTACATTGCTGGTACAACGGTCGGATGTGTATACTTTACGCCGATAATTAAGGTTACCTATTAACCCGCAGAAAACTCCAGACGCTCTGACATCCACTTTCTGTCCAAATTACACGCACTGTTCTCTACAATCACCTCATTACACAGAGGACTAATTCTCTCTCTCTCTCTCTCTCTCTCTCTCTCTCTCTCTCTCTCTCTCTCTCTCTCTCTCTCTCTCTCTTCTCTCTCTCTCATTCTCATTTCGGGGACTCCTGTGTTTAAAGCCACCAATTTAGCCTAAAGAGGACCGCCCAAACCATCACTTTTCTGTACTTAACACACTCTAATGACCGTACATAGACGCTAAGGAGTAGGGTGTGTTCTCATACGGTGTGACAGCGTAAAGTTATTCCAAGACTATACACTTATACCATCTCATATGTGACACATCGCAACTACACTGGCACATACACTTACCAATCCTCTCTCATTTATCCTGTACTCTTAAGTGTTGCTTAGTCTTTACTAAGTTTCTATACGCCAGTGTATCAACCAAGACCTTAGAGTGTCGGGTGCCTGTCTCTGCCAGGAACTGATCAAGGATTGAACACACGAGAGGGTTATATGACAGTGGCCTCTTCTGGCCTCACACAGTAGACCAGAGCACGAATGTTTCGCAGTGCAGCCACAGCCGTCAATCCAGTTAACTTTCGGAATAGAATTTTCTGTTTCTGGTATAAGCTTGCTTTGGCCTCTTAGAAGCAAGCGTCCGATTCATCCTAGGTTGCAGGTCAGCGATTGTAATTTCCTTCGTATGGCTGGAGTGATGCCTCGGCCAAGTCAGAGATCCGCTGAATGAACACCATGAATCCCTAGGGTTTTCTAGTTGTTCTTTCAGTCACGTAAGTCAGATCGTGAAGAGAATGAAGCCGTTGCTTCGGGTTTTCTAGTTGTTCTTTCAGTCACGTAAGTCAGATCGTGAAGAGAATGAAGCCGTTGCTTCGGGTTTTCTAGTTGTTCTTTCAGAGTCACGTAAGTCAGATCGTGAAGAGAATGAAGCCGTTGCGAAGCCAACACGCTATGTATTGTTAGCACTGGGGTACAGCGGAGGATGATAAGTTAACCCTTGCCAGTGTCATGTTGAAGGAGGGACGGAAGGATGAAAGATCGTGTCTCCGACGCTCCACAGTTGGCATGTCTGGAGACGAATGACATCCTTCATCCTCTCTTGAGAATCGCACGGCTCTCTTGTCCCTCCCTTCCGTTGGTCGTTTGTCAACCTTTTATACCCGTCCGTAGTTTTACGATTGCCAATCACCCGTTAATGTAAGGATGTTCACCGTAGTTCCTCCGTTAATGATACTGCAGTGTCAAAGGTGATTCGTGAGGTCAGAGCGAGATATGATCGCTAGTTTAACCACTTAGCGCTGCTATCTGCCAGAGCTGGAACTCGACACTCGCTCGTTATTCCCACCCCCGGAGGACCTGACCTCTCTCTCACCAGCGCGTGTCGGTTCCCACACTCACGATGCACAACACGATTTATCTATCTCCCTTTCTCTCTCCTGTTTCTTTCTTGGCTTTGCCCATCACCAGGGCCTAGATTCCCCATTATTGTCAGTGTCTAACGTACCTGTCACCAGCGCCTCCCCATCACTAACGTCCAGCTTTTCCCATCACCAGCGCACGTCTCCCCATCACCAGCGCCCGGCTTCTCCCATCACCAGCGCACGTCTCCCCATCACCAGCGCCGGGCACCCGACCATCGCCTTCAACCCAGTTCTCCATACACAGGGCCTCGTTCCTCTCTCTCACTCTCTGAGCAAGTCTGCCATACGTCCATCCCTCGGGCTTATTCCATTAAACAAATGGTTCGTTGCGTATATATGGCGCCCATATAGTACGTTGAATATATGATGTCCGCAGCACTAAAGCCACCACACGACCGCTGAGCCAGGGTACTGTAGTACAGATATTGCATATGATCACGAAGCTTGTGGTCATATCAGCCATTTCTACCTGTAATGGCAACTTACCCCTACACAAGGATCTGAGCTCGGTTGGCCTTACTCAAAAGACTTAAGTTTGATGAGGTTTTATGATTTGTTCCCTAAAGACCGCCTGAAACAGGAGAGATATCTGCGGGCGAAACTTTGCCAGTTGAAGACTCCCGCACAGATGCCAAAGTTTCAAATGATAGCCTCTTAAACCCCACGATGAAATACCGAGTCTCCGTAACTTGGGGAGACCCTCCTTGTTGTTCCAACAACACTCCGTTAGCCTTAGATGGCGATGTCGAGGCAGGATCTCGAGAGGATTAAATGGCCACAGTTTGGTGCCGCGACGCACCGAGGGTCAATAGAGGACATCCAGCGTCATTACCCGTGGGAGACTAGTAACATTACCTGTAGGAGGCTTTTAACACTACCTGTAGGAGGCTTTCAACACTACCTGTAGGAGGCTTTTAACCCTACCTGTTGGAATGACGGCGGTCAGAAACGTCTTTCACGCATTGCTTATGAGGCTTATAGTGAAGCGAGGGAGCCTATAGAATACAAGGACGTTCCTGGTGTCACAGTTGCTTCTGAGGAAGTTCTTTTATAAGTCTCAGAGGCTCTCTACTGAACGCAGGCGGAGTATAGACTTGTACTGGTACACACAAGGTACTTAGGCCTAGAGTATGATGGTATGCTCTGGGAATACTGGAGCCGCAAAGGAGCGCTTTGAGACAAGGGAGTGAGCTGGTTTCTTACACTGGCCATGTTTATGAATGGGTGGATCTTGAGCGAGAGTGACCTGGAACTGCAGATGTTCTGGGTGGAGTTTGGAGAGATGGAACCCAGAGACGAGTGTTTTTTTTGTTTTTTTTTCGGAATATCCCGTTTCGTTCAGAAGATTTGTACGTCTTCATTGTCTTCTTCGCAGAATCGTTTCGTCTGGACATCAGAGGCCAGTATTGCACTCTGCTCTCTTATGAATTATAATCGATAATTCATTTACCTACATGAAAGAAAAGAGTATAATGACAGTAAGGAATGAATTCTACTAAAGTTATTCAGTCCCAAGGTACATGTAGAGGCAAGACCAATTATCGATTATGTTTCGTTGACTGGAAACCTTGATGGCACCAGATGCTCCCTTCGTCGGTCGGAAATGACCTCCCCATTTCATCCCCCAGGGACTTCATTCCGTTCCTATTGTTCCTCTTGCCATGAGTGCTCTAGTCCTACCTCCAGTTTCTCCCCTTTGTCCTCCTGTCTTGGGTATTGTAGGCACCTCTCCACTCTCTGTTGTACACGCCTCTGAAGAGTGTCAGTAGTGGGGCAAACACAGTTCTCGTGAGTAGACGATGTTCACATTTTTTTAAGAATATTCTTGTCTTTTTTTTCCGTCTTACTCACTTTTCGACATTGTGGTGTTACATGTCTGCCTCACAGATGGTCTTAAAGAAAAGAAGAAAAGTCTCTTAGTGTGATTGCTTACGTGTGGATCAGTTTGTCTGCGAAGAGAGGGTGAATGGTATGTCATCTGGTCTTTGGACAGCCCTCTTTCAAATGCTCTTTGCATCAGCGCACCACCAGTGTGACTTCAGACATGTCAGTGAAAGTGCAGGAAACATGTTTAACGAAATACGTTCTTCAGTCAGTTTCACCCCTTTTTTTGTCAAGGTTAAAAGTCCATAGTTACTGCAGACTTCAGTACCCCAAGATACAAAATCTTGCTGTAAATGGACACCGTGAACACGTCTCTCAACACAGACTAACTTCGAATTACAGCACGTTAATCCACAGTCATCCCACAACCACATTATTGGGACGAGCAGCAGTACCTTCCTCCTCCTCCTCCTCCTCCTCCTTCTTCGTCTGTCAGGACCACGTCTGCTGAGCTTCACTGGTGTCTTGATAATGCCACTTTAAATTGCTCCAGTCGTCAGTGACGAACCTTTTAAGTCAACTGGAGGCTTTTTGAGCCAACTGTCCCCTGATACAGATGTTAACGAAGAGAGTAATTTTTGTTACTAGTTTCTTTATATTTGAGGAACATTGATAACGTATTCCGAAGGCTTTGTGGATGAAGTGTTCTAGAATGAGGGCGGATGACATGTTCTAAGAAGGGTGTGGATATGTAACTTGATCTAGGACCAGTTTGGATGACATGCTCCTGGGAAAACGTGGATAACACGACCAGGGATGAGCTTAGATGACATAAGACCACAGAATGAGCATTTGTACCGACGGAGGAAGGATGACAGGATGTAACAGGATGGTCATGAACTTGAGTCAGGAAGAGGATGATGTATAACATGATCTGAGAGACGTATGGGTCAAGCAATCCTGCGGGAGCCTGGATAAGACAATCCTAAAGGGCCAGGATGCAATAATCCTGTGGGAGCTTGGATAAAGTAATCCTGGAAGAGCCTGGATAAAGTAATCCTGGAAGAGCCTGGATAAAGTAATCCTGCGGGAGCCTGGATAAAGTAACCCTAGAGGGCCCTGGATGATCATTCGGGAGGCTGGATAACACGATCAAGAAAGAGCCCTGTTAATGGTATTATCTGGGAGGGTCGTGGGCTCGCATTATATAGCAGGGATCAACTACAGTTGAAGCTGAACATCAACGAAGGCCCTGATCCACTCCTGCTGGTGCCTCCACCGACCCAACACCAGTAAGTCTAGTCCCATGAACTGGGCACCTTGACTTATGTATTCCCGGGATTTGCATGTGTGATCCCACTCAGCTGGGATGTGCATAGTGAGACAGAGCATCCCGTATCTCATACTACCTCTGACGAGACATACTACCTCATACTTTTACCGTCCGTGATGAGTGGTTTGACTTCGCTCGGCAGAATGATATATTTCAGACTTGCTTATGTTCACTCAGGGAAGTGGTTATCCATAGGGCTTCAGGATTTCTAAGAAACACACGTTGGAAAAGTTCAACCTCACCCGGAATGCTGGCTCCTCCTCCTCCTCCTCCTCCTTCTCTCTCCTCCTCCTCCTCCTCCTCCTCCTCCTTCTCTCTCTCTCTCTCTCTCTCTCTCTCTCTCTCTCTCTCTCTCTCTCTCTCTCTCTCTCTCTCTCTCTCTCTCTCTCTCCCTCTCTCTCTCTCTCTCTCTCTCTCCCCCCACCCCACGTTGGCCATCGAGGGACAAGTGCTTGTCTCGCTGATGGACTGTTGGCCTCTGAGGAGTCGTGCGTCAGGTGTCTTGAGGCCATTCGTCATGTTGAGTGAAGTTTCAAGTGCAGCGCCGGCGGCTCTGGCGTGGCAAATACCCACCCGCAGCGGTGGGGTTGGTGCAGGCTAACGTTCGTATGTGGTCTCTGTTGTCGGGTGTTTCGTTCATAGGATGAATTATTGATAGTGTATCCTATCTTTGTATATGATCCGGTTACGTTATTAGGTTGTTTAAAACGACACTAACGTCGCAAAAGGCATCTCTTCTTCATCAGGTATTTATTTCCTTACGCTAACAATGAGGGAACTCTGTCCATGCCATCCCTAACTCACTCATCATACTCACATTTCCCCTCCTATACTGGCATTCTTCACTTCCCACCCTTCAAAAGCGTACGCCTCTCCTCATCTTGTTCGAGCATTCCCCTACGCCCCCTCAAAGGGCAGGCAGCTATCTCATCTTACACCATTTGCACCCCTCGTTTCCCACAGAGATCACTGTCCTCCCTCGTCCCATCAATAAGTCCACTTGCTGTCACACTCGCACGAGCACTCGTTTCCTCTTCCCTGTTCAGACCTGCACTCTCTGCATCTCCTCCTGCCAGAGAGGCGTACCTTTCCTACCCTTACAGTACCATCCAACTTCTTCCTTTACCTTCATAGACACCCCTGGCTTTCCTATCTACCTCCCCTACAGGTCTAGTAGTTTACCTCCTCCCTACGAGCTACGATCACTTCTCTCTATTTAAAGAGGCCTGCGTCGCCTCCACACCCCAAACAGTCGTTATTCTACCCTTCTCCTCCTCTCCCCGAAAGGAGCCCCTTTATCTCCCCCTGTCCCACTGGTATGTCTCCCCCAGCCCCATCTCTCTTCTCTCTCCTCCTCCCGGCAATATTGTTTCCTCCCTCCTACACCGGCAACCCCCCCGGCTCACGTGTATATACATACCACTCCTCCCTCACGGAAACAAATAACCTTTTTTTTTTACGTCCCTCATAAAAAAAAAAGATACTCATCTTCCTTCACCCTTAAGAAATAGCTTCACCTTCCTTCACCAGAGGAATTCTTTTCTTTCACGAAAAAAAAAGAAAGATCGTCAGCGTCTCTACAAACATCCTTCATCTCCTTACCTCAGTCAGATAGCCTCTCCTTCCATTTCCATACGAATATCCTTCTCGTACCCCTCCCTCTCCCACGAATTCGTATCCTTCACCTCTCACTTCCCGCGGGTAATCATCCATCCTACCCTCTCCCCTTCTTCACCATAATCATTCCTTTCCCTCCTCGCACCCACAGCCGTCTGCTTCCGTGCGCCATATAGTCATATCTCTGTTGTCATCCCTTGTATGATTCCCTCTCCCCTTCCCTGTCTCCCACACATGCATATCTACCTCTCCCTCATTGCACGCCGTACTTCCTCTCACCGCAAAAGAATGCTTTCTTAACTTCCTCTCCCCCAACAGACATCTCTCTCTCTCTCTCTCTCTCTCTCTCTCTCTCTCTCTCTCTCTCTCTCTCTCTCTCTCTCTCTCTCTCTCTCTCTCTCCTCCCACGCAAGTACCGCTCCCGCCGACACACCAAAGCCATTACTTATCTGGTGCTTGGTAAGTGGCTTTCAATGTCAGCAGTGGGAGGCTTCGACAGCGAATTACATCCTCGTCAAACCCGTATTTTATCATTTCCTTTAAGGGAGACAGACCTGTGACCTGTTGCTGTCGTGATCTCGTATGTGCCATGACCTCCCATGACCTCTCATGCCTACCCTGACCCCCTACTAACTGTCATGTCATGAACTCGAAGACAATTGTAACCCCAGTGACTACGCTGTGTTTACAGGCCTGTATTACCCTCGTGCCACTCGGTATCCCAGACGTATTTTGTGACCTCTATAACTAGCATGACCTTGATAGACTCTAGTGACCTAGCCTTTTATGATCTCCACGACTGTTGTTAACCTGCATGACCCCTCGCGACTTACAAGATTGACCTGACTCGAGTCTTGTGTTGGGAAAACTTACCCCATATGGTCGCCCCCGATCCACGACGATTCAGGGGATAGCGAAGTGAACCGTGTGAGAACCATGTCCATTTTTAGCACGACCATTCTAGTTCGTTTTATATCCGTTCTCAGAACGAAAGTCATGGCTTCGCAGTAATCCACTGTCAGCGTTCCACGCGAGACACTTCCCTGTACTGCGAAAGAGGTTTCTTTCCTATTGTATTTGCGATATTTTCTAAACGAACGTCCGCGTGGTCTGCCCAGGAGTGTTGTCACTGTTGGAACGAGGACAGTGTGTGGATTACACAGCGACTGCAGTCGTTCTACGAACGCACATGGAGCCCATTTTTCTAGCTTGTGTGTCTGTGGGGAGCACATTCTCACCACAATGCCACCAGAGCCGTTGGTGGTTTATGTGGTAGCAATGCACTGCTAGTTTATTCTTTCTTTTAGGACGTCCAGTATCTGCGACCAAGCTGGTGAGGGCTGTCAGGGCGATTTCATGGTCACTTTCTTCGATTATTGAGCTCCCAGACCTTGAGTACATTTCGCTTTTGAACGCTCGCTCGATCGGTTACCTTCCTGTACAACTAGAACACCAGCTGATGGTAAGAGCGTTCGAATCACTGCCCAGAATGCAGGATAACGACTCACTGTGTGTATCTAACAGCGACAAGGATGGGTCGAGGTCGCCCTTTGAACAAGCATCGCAAGTTTATGACAGAGAAGGCACCTCACTCCTTCCTCGAGGATGACAGAGAAGGCACCTCCCTCCTTCCTCGAGGCTTGTGTTACCCCCACACCCAGACATTAAGTCTCGTAAGAATCTCCAAGACTACCAGTGTGGTGGAACCCACTGGTGTTTTTCTTTCAGCCCAGCGTCGTATGCCTGCCTCATCTCTCGACAGTATTGTCAAGAGGACATTTCTCACGGGAGAAGCACATCTGGGTGGCGAGAATCTAGAATAGCTCCTCACAGTGAGCGCGGCCTCTGTAGTGTGTATACACTCAAGCGTCGTATGAGCGAAGGTTGAAATATGCAACGCCAGGAGAGTATTCGCCCCTGCAATGCTCGTGACGTAAGAGGGCCGCTCATAGAACCTTTGAGGAGCAGAATGGAAAGAGAGAGAGAGAGAGAGAGAGAGAGAGAGAGAGAGAGAGAGAGAGAGAGAGAGAGAGAGAGCTTCATGAGTGAGCTTCATGAGTGAAACATTTCCAGTGAAGTTGTAAAGGAAAAAAATGTTTTCCATGGAGTAAATTGGCGAGGGGAAAAGCCCTCCCCATCCTGAACCACTAACCCCATGATAATTCCCCATTCCATTAGCGTCCGACTTTCCCAGAGATGGGGTGCCTGCGAGGAGGCAAGCTGTGATCCCACAAAGACGCTTCCCTGGGAGGTTTGAGGCCAATATTCTCCCGGTCGTTAACCGTCTCGTTGATTTTTATAAGCGTTAAACGAGTCACTTATTCTGTAAGCGTTAGACGAGTCGTGCATTCGATAAGCGTTAAACGAGTCACGCATTCTGTAATCGTTAAACGAGTCATGCATTCGAAAGCGTTAAACGAGTCTTGCATTCGATAATCGTTAAACGAGTCACGCATTCTGTAAGCGTTAAACGAGTCACGCACTTGATAAGCGTTAACAGTTACGTATTTCATGAGCGGTAAACAAGTTACTCATAAGCTTTAACAGCGTCACGCGTTTTTATAAGCGTTAACCGTGATACTCGTTTTATAAGCGTTAACCGGAACACTCGTTTTTATAAGCGGTAACCATGTTACTCATTTTTATAAGCGTTAACCATGTTACTCGTTTTTATAAGCGTTAAAAGTGATACTCGTTTTTATAAGCGTTAACCATATTACTCATTTTTATAAGCGTAGGCCGTGTTACTCATGTTACTCGTTTTTTATAAGCGTTAACAGAGTCACGCATCTCGTGATCTCTGTTCATTGGCATAGAATTGGAGTCCATCACTTGAAACGCCGGACGTAGCGACTTAGGACGTTGGATCCGCTACACAAAGCGGTTACCGAGACCGTCGCTATCCAGTGTTGGGACTTTTCAAGTTGCTAATTTTTTTTTTTAAGATGATGGAGGCCTCGTCTCGCGCGAGACATCAGTGGAATATCAGCTTCATTTTATACGATGTACAGGAAGAAAGAAAAAAAAAAATTGTCGTTTTGTTTGTGAACTATTCTTTTGTTTATTTTCCACTATGATGCATCAAGCGGAGCAAATATAACCTGTTACGTTTTTTAGTGAATCGTTTTGCTGTGTAACAGCAAATAACAACAGGATATATATATATATATATATATATATATATATATATATATATATATATATATATATATATATATATTCGCGTTTCGTTAAAGAAAAAGATAAGTTCCATTTCTTTGTTTTTGACCTCAGTAATAAACTTGTATTATTCTCCTTTTACACGTCACTTAATTTAACTCGGCGTTCGGTAATTTAACACGGAATTAAAAGTCTTGCATTTTTACTTAACGGGAGAATGAAATTAGTGTGACGTGCTGTGTGCGTTTGAGCGAGTTAGGCCCGAGAATGGGAAAGAAAGGACGTTTGGGGCTCGACAAAACCACCTTTCTCATTAACTTTTTTAACATTTTAACATTTCACTCCCTTAATGTTAACGTTGGTCAATCCTCTGTGTTACTCCTACGATGAAACTTTGATATTTATGGTCGGTTTTTATTTTTTTCCTAATTATTCACACAGTGAATCTTTGATATTTGTGGTCTTTTTTTCCTAGTTATTCACACAGGGAAACTTTGATATTTGTTTCCCTCACGAGTTCTGTCATGGACTTAACTGACAGTGTAGTCAAAGCTTCAGCATTGCTCTTCACACTGGGCCAGTGAGAACTCACGCTAATCCAGTGAGAGCTCTTCACACTGGACCAGTGAGAGCTCCTCACACTGGACCAGTGAGAGCTCCCCACACTGGACCAATGAGAGCTCCTCACACTGGACCAGTGGCAGCTCCTCATACTTCGTTGTTCCCGAATGATATAGATAAGATAGGAATAGAAAGATAGAAACCATTTATCGTACGTTTTCATCAGCAAAGGAAGAGAACGAAAGGGTGTTCAATAACATACTTGGTGATGAACTCGAGATTTTAACTTCTTCCAAAACTGGTAGATAGTTTCCCTTGTCTTTTCTTCATCCCTTGTCTTTTGTTTTTCCCTTGTATTTTGTTTTTCTGCTATCTTTTGTTTTTCCCATGTCTTTTGTTTTCCCGTCTTTTGTTTTTCCTTGTCTTTGTTTACCCCTAGTCCTATGTTTTCCCCTTGTCTTTTTTCTATGTCTTTTGTTTTCTCCGTCTTGTTTTTCACTTGTCTTTTGTTTTTCCCTTGTCTCTTGCAATTTGTCCGTGACTGGAGCCTCCAACGTAAAAAGAAAGAAAAAAAAAGAGAAGACAGTAAACCACTAAATTCAGTATACAAAATTAGTAAACCTCTTTATATTCGTTATTCGTCATCAGCTTTCGATTAAACGGAGTGGGAAAAGGAAGATCTATGTGGCGTTCAAGAAAACTTTACAGCGAATGTAATTCTGTGTAAAAAGTAATTCTATTTTTTTTTTTTTTTTGGCTGGATTATTCTTTGCTCCATTTTCGCGAAGGCAGTTTGTAACATTAATTAATTAGTTACTGGCTGAACCAATTCCCCTGATTACTCTCATCACTTTGCCAATAACCAATATCTTCAGTGATTAGAAAGAACGGCAGTTTACGTTGATTGCATACTTATCATTTCATGATTGGACATTCTTTGTGATCGGCACTGCGGATTAGAAATCCACTCAGAGGGAAAAGGAGACACTGTTAGAGTGAAGTTCTTTTTTTTTTTTATCACTGTCATCCCTCACTGTGATCATATCTTCATCTGTCGAGAGTAATCCAACTCTGTGGAGTGGTTTTTCCTTCATGAATGTCGGGGTGCAAGATTCGTTCCTATTTATCTAATGACCAGGTAGTCTCAGTCACTGAGTTTTAAGCAGTTTTAGTCATTTTCCTAAAACCGTTAGAGGTGGAAGTGTTATATGGACTTTAAGATATTCTGGATTTTGATGGGTGTTTTTTTTTTTTATGAGTTGAATGTTGTGTGATATCTTCATGCAGCCACTGAGGATAGGGAAAGGAGGAGAGGATGGGAAACAAAGGAGAGAATAGGGGAAAGAATGAAGGGAATGGGGAAGGAAGGAGAGGAAGAGAGAGAAAGAGAGTAAAGACAGACATAGAGACTGACAGACAGGTTAGACAGGTAACTCCAGGATTGTTCTCCTGTTCATCTTGTGTGCACCATGAACAAAATGATAAGTGTAGATCGAAGATTCTGTCTTCCTTCTGTTTTAAGCTAAGTTGTATATCTCGCAAATAGTATCCCTTCCTCACAACAGGGGAACACGAGAGTAGCCCAGGTCATTCACAGTTTCCTCTCGCTTTGTCTCCGTTTCTCGAGATGGTCGTGGTGGTAATAGGGCCCCACCTTCACCCCATGTCTAGCCGAGTCGAGCCCATGAGGCAGACGCTCAGTACAAACTTTATCATATAGTCCGAGCGTTGACACAGAGCAAACTGATGTGATAGATTGTCCGCAAATACCTTGAAATACTGTTTTTCCCAGGAGGAGGAGGAGGAGTTTTCCTTGTCAACACAGGAAATTGGTCTTTTCTCTCTCTCTCTCTACATTTACACGAGATTTTGTCTTCGTGTGTCGTTTGTTGAGCCAGTATGACGTGCCTTAACCTTTTATGAGGACGTAGATAACCCGTGCCACTGCTTGTGTGCGCCCTCATCATGGGGAAATTTTGGAAGACGATGGGAAACCTCAGGAAAATGACGAGGGATGAGGCCCTCAGCTCGAGGAAATTTGCTACACAAGAAACTGTTCAGAGAGAAAGAGAGAAAAGTAAGAGGTCTAGATATTGTACCAGTTTATCTTTATTGAATCGCGGTTGATTGTAAATTTCAAAAGATGTATTCAACATTATGTTTATCGGAGGTGATGAGGCGTGATCATTTGTGGAACGTTACTAAGGGGCGGTGAAGAACAGGTGGGGAGACTTTGGAGCGTCTTTGTGTTCACCGAAAATTGGCGAGTCTCAGTCCGTCCCGGAAGAGGATGGACCCTAAACAATAATTTTCTTTCTCGTTTTTCTTCTTCTTTCTCATTCATTGTCACGTCGAGTCTCGATTCTTCACTTTAAGAGGTCGGTGTGGCCGCCTCAGTCTTGTACTCGGATGTTCCCATGTCATCGCATCATGAAGGAATACAGGTAGTCCATAACCCTGTGCCAGCAACGTCTTCGTCCAGTTCTTGGTTCGTGGCTTTACCCGTGTCACTCCCCCTTAGACCTGCATCATTTCAGCGTGGGATACTCCCTCACTTAGGCGGTCCAGACGATCATCCATGCATTATCATATGGACTAAGAGGCAAACGTTCCTACTGACGGTGTCTGGACGTTGCTGTGTGTGGGTTAGTTAACGTGGACGATGAACCATTCCCGGTGCTGCTTAGCTCTGAAAACGTTCATAAAGATGGAGTCATCGTAAGTTAAAAACGTTTACGATTATAACCTTGATATAATACTGGGTGAAAGGCAGAATTATTATGCACTGAGCTACCAAAAAAAAAAGGAAAAAAACGTAAAACTTACTTTATTATGAAATCGTATTACGAATTTACAACAAATGTGATGCCATTCTGCAACCAGTTCGGCTGAAAATCGAGTATGGGAAATTATCATTTGAAACAGAAATGGCATTTTACAAATGTTGCTCCTGATTTCGGGGAGGAAAATGAGAGTTTGAATAGGCAGCTGTTGATGGATGGGTACTTGCGTTTACCGTTCACAGTGACTCGATCAACAGAAGTTATCGCACAGCTACACGAGGTCTATGGTCTGAGGAGCAGTTGCTATTACCAAACAATTCACCGAGTGAAATGAAGGTCCAGTGAAAATCTAGAGCTGTGTGCTGTCAGCAAGGCACATAGTGTAAACAAATAGGTAGGAACAGGTTTATATCCAGAGTGTGTGAAAGTTCGGAGCGTTTCAGAGCCATAAATTCAATGATGATATATGAAGGAAAGAATCTCTTTCGAGACTAACACATTTCTTATTGTGGCTCATTTTTGTCCACCAGACAGACGTGAGTAACGCAAGAACATTATATCTATTGTTAACGAATGATATTGAGAAATATTCACACTGCCACATGCAAAGGTAGACGAAGTATATCTTCTCTTCTATCAAGATGAATAGAAGCCAGGATAATACTCGTTTTAGATATGTGGACAAATCATTATGGAAAAATTATTTTGTTGTCTAATAACAAATTAGTACGTAAAGTCAGGGAGAGCTTTTTGGTACAAGTGCGTAAGAGCACAATCGACCTCCTCATTCCTAACACGTCCTTAGGGCTCATATACGCATTTGATGATAATGCTCATACTTTTCCATCATCATACGCTCCTACTTACGCAAGAGATCCTTCTCTGAGACATGGCACTGAAATTCCCTAAAGGCCTCTTGTGTCGTCGTCCGTAATATTATATGGTTGTGGGCTGGTGTTTACGGGAGGCCAGTGTGGTGAAATGCCAGTGTTATGGGATTTTGAAACCTTGGTGGAAAGAGACCAGAGGCCTCGAAGAGGGAAGGCACGGTTTTAGAAGACGTAGGTGGGTCCTGGGAAGCACTGAAAATAAGGACGTGTGTGTGTGTGTGTAGAGGGTCGGTGAAGGTTCGGTAAACAAAACTTCGTTACAAGGATTTTCAAGATTGGGTGATATTGGATCTTACGAGTGTCGGGGGTTGGAAAATAGAGTATTTGAAAACTTTTTTTCAGATAGTATTAACTTTTTGGTATAGTATAGTATAGTATAGTATAGTATAGTATAGTATAGTATAGTATAGTATATATATATATATATATATATATATATATATATATATATATATATATATATATATATATATATTTATATATATACACTTGAATAGCCGTAGTTTCCTACGTTAGTTAGGTGGCGCCAAGAACAGACGAAGGTCGCCTTCGCTTACATCCATTTCTGTAGCTCTCATGTGCACTTTTGCAGTGTGCCGAAACCACAGCTCCCTATCCAGAACCAGGCCCCATAGACACTTTCCATGGTATCTTCCAACTGCTTCACATGCCCTGGTTTAATCCACTGACAGCATGTCGACACCTGTATACCGCAGCGTTCCAATTCACTTTACCCTGTGCACGTCTTCCACCCTTTTGCATATTCAGGCCCGGATCACTCAAAATCTTTTTCACTCCATCTTTCCATCTCCAATTTGGTTTCCCCTTTCTTCTTGTCCTCTCCACTACTGACATATAATCCTATTTGTCAACCTCTCCTTACCCCTTCCTGTTGTGTCTAAACCATTTCAAGACACACCTCTTCATATCTCTCAACCACACTCTTTACATCACCACACCTCTCTCTTACCTGAGAGAGCTGAGATTTCATTCTCTCTCTCTTTCACGTACACGCAGACTGTTGATGTGACCCTGCCCTTGAGATCTATGTGGCCACGTCTCCACCTTGCCTGTTTAAATTGTTTTCTCTCCAGTTTAGAAAGGATTCAAGACAATGCAATCTCTGCCACGACCGCATGAGGCATTCCCCAAGTTCACAGACACACGCACAAAAAAGAAATCTTTCTTTACCAAACATTTTTCCTCGACTCCAATTCTCGTTTGTGTTATCGCTCGCTGACTTCTTATCCCTTTCTCATCATCTTTCGCCCTTACTCTTTTATTTTTTTCTTCTTATCTGTGGAAAACTGAGCCATCTCTTGCACTTCTCTTTCTAGACCCAATTCTGTGTTACTTGTACCGATCTTCCTCATTCTCAGTTTCACTCCCAGTTCCTCTGGTTATTGTATCTTATCCCATGTCTCCCTTGCTTGTGCTTATTCCAAGGCTTAGCTCGACCGTGGCTGCTGCCTAATTATACTCGCATCAACGTGTTATAAACCGTGGTATGTGACAGATCAATACATTATTTCTCTATCCCTTAGGAATAGCCATATCACGCTACAGAGCTTCACCCACGTCATATCCCATGAGGATTGGTTGTGATCACTGTCACAAGTGTTGTTATGTGATGTTGTAATCAACTCTACCCACCTCACCAGTGAGGCAGACCTCATCCCAACTGTGACGAAGAACTAGATCATACTCCTGAATATGACATCTGACGCGTTCCTCACAACCTCATAACTCACAGACTTCAGTTCTTCATCAAATTTGTGTGTACGTACGTATGTTAACACCGTGCCTGTGTTGCAGAATGACAAGTATTGATTAAAAGCCTTACGTACGAGAGTGTGCCTGACAGCTTGAGCCAAACTAGATGGAGCAGAATCACCACTGGAAGCCCCAGTTGGCTTTTTACAGAGCCAAACTCCATCAGTTTACCTGGTTTGGGTGAGAGTTGTCTGACATCAGTATTAATCACTTCGGGAGTCGATCCCGCAACTATCAGTTGGTCTGGGCTCCCTCCACTCCCTTGTAGGGATTCGGGAAACGATTAGTGGCACTCGAGGACGAAAATTCTGCCCCGAAGCTGTGTCGTCTGAGATCAGTGACGCTGAAAGTTAAATGGTGGTAGGTCGTAGGACTTCGCCACCTCTCTCTCTCTCTCTCTCTCTCTCTCTCTCTCTCTCTCTCTCTCTCTCTCTCTCTCTCTCTGATGTGCATTGCGGCAGAAGCACACACACGCACACGCACGCACACATTTATATACATGTTTGTAATGTCGAAAAGTTCTCGGACAATTAAGATTATCTGCGCGATTTAACTGGAAATAATCTGATTATGGTTTCAAATGACGACAGGTAATGAGTTCGACGTTCATATTAAGAATGTGTTCTACAACGCTTATTTGGTGCGCAGCATCAGATACATGGTTTCCAAATTTCTCCGTGACGTTACACCACTGTACAAAGATTAAACAAAGGGAAAAAAATAGGAATAATTCTTTTGAAGTATGACACAAGAACAGGGGAAAATTGTACTCCATCACCAGACGTCGAAGAATAGGCGAGAGAAGATATTCTATATGTATATACAGACAGGAAGATTCATATGGCCAAAAGACGAATTTGATCAACCAGGAAGGTGGATTTGATGCCACAAGATCCACGAGACGTAAGATAGAGTGTGCATGTATGTTGGGATCGCAAACACTGCATTTACACAGTGAAAGGAAAGAAAAATTGTAAAAAAGCGCTCGATTCAAAAACTCGATACTGTTTCGAAAACTTCGCTATGGAGGATTTTTTTTTTTGCTGAAGCGTGAACACACAGGAAATCGTCCACATCTACTGCATACTTTGCTTGTGGCTGGCGGGGATGGGAAACTCCAGATGCGTATGGGAGCTGTTGAAACGCCACAGCAAAATATGATGATACAGCCTCTTCACTAAAGTAGTTTTTGTCACATAGGACAAACGTCAAACTAAAGGGACCTGCCAGTAAACAAGCAGTGGACTGATCATTCCTCCTAAGAATCCAGAAGCCAAGATATCGATCATAAGAAGATGTTAAAACTTAATCAACCGGATATTGCGGTCTGGAACGTAATTTCCATGCCTGGCAACCGCTGGGCCATACCTTTCCCATATGGAACTGCTGGTTCCATATATGTTAACGTAGTTACAACAGCGTAACTATTGCAGTATAATCTTCAAGCGTGGTGGCTCGCTGCCCGCATTAAGGACCTAATTGTACAAGATGTTTCTGGGACAATGTGTGAGGTGGTCTTGTGCAAAGAAACTCAATGACTAGGGCTGGATGATTTCCATAACTTGTACCTATGGATTCCAGTTTTAACAGTGTACCAAGTGATGGAGGTTATGCTTTTAGACCTACAAAACCTGGCTGAAATGAACCGGAGTTAGTATGATATTTAATGCCTCTGCAAAAGGTGTCTGTAAGAGAGGTAATGCTGGGAGATTCTCTGGCCTCTTATCTCCCTTAGAGAGATAACATAGGATTGTAACCCTCCCTTGTGTCTCCATTGGAGTGATGCTAATGTTATCACATTTATACCGCACCTAGAGAAAGGGGGATGATTGAATAGCGCTGCCTGAAGGAACACCAAGATGAATATCTAGAATGGTAACACGACCTTGCCCCTGTTGTGTGCGTCTCTCACTCAAAGAATGATAACACACCGATATCCTCCAATGTTTCTCACGTAGATGGATGCTGATGATGTGGCTCGTCCTTAGGTTTTCCATGAAGGAGAATCATACAGCACGGCTTGTCCAGCAACAAGGTGTTCCTTCCAGTGTTTCTGATCTGGATTAATCGTAACACGATGTGTCCCTACGGTGTCTTTCACTTATAGGGATAACACTGTGTTCCCCTCCATCGAGGATAATAATCCTTTGTGTAACACTTTATCTCTCGTCAGTGTGTATCTTTACCTTAATTACCTCATTAGCCATCAGTATTAGTCGAGAGGCTTGACCTCCTCCTCCTCCTCCTTGATGATCACCCTCCAAAGGTTACCTCATCCCTCCTCCCTGACGCCTCCAATTTCGGAAGACAAGAGGCCGCTCTGGCTGCTCTCTTAGAGCCGTCAGCTGCAAATATTTGCTCTCCCTTCAAGGTCGTTCATCCGCCGCCCCCCCCCCCTGTGAAAAAAAATGAAAGAAAAACCGGTACATAAACGTTAATCTTGAACGTTAATCCCACTTCCTCATTGAGTGTTAAGTTTCTTTGGACCCTCTTATTTTTTCCAGGGCGCTGAGTATTTATTTCCCCCTCGGTGTTATTTTAGCGTGTGTGAAAATCTTTCTTGCAGTGCTGACGTATGGATTGGTAAGATACGAGACGTAAGAATTTGCTCGTGATACGCGCGTTGATACGCCCTTGCGTTACTGACTTTGTTGGCGTTATGTCCCATGGGATGTCTGTAGATCTCCCATTTGATTGAAATGTTCGTTGGTAAGTCTACAAACCCTCTTATTTGATGGGGAAACATGTACTAGGTTCTTCACTGACCTCACATTTGTTAATGAAATGTGTGCTAGGTTGTCCACTCACCTCTTATTTGTTGGTGAGATCTGCTTTGTTAAGTCTCATGGGTTTCGTTTTGTATATGAAAGGTTCTCTGGTGAGTCTCTGTGAATGCGTCTTGCTGGTGAAATATGTGTATATAAGTAGTTATTTTGTATGGTTGGTGCAATATGGCTCAGAAGGTGCGTAGACTTTTTTCATTGTAAGAGAAAATGGGTCATTTTAATCCATGGACTGCACAAGATCATCGTCCGTGGATTAAACTTTAAGGAGCCGATGACGCATTTCCGTATCACGTATTACCCATCCATTCTTGATCACTATACTCTCAATGCCTCTCCTTCAAATCCCTCCTTAATTTTGAGGCTTTTGAAATTAGTAAATAGGCTCGAGAAAATCCTCAGAATTTCCTTTTTGCTTGTGAAACATGGATCGTTTGAGTCCACAGAGGTATAGTGTGTGTGTGTGTGTATGTGTGTGTGTATGATTAGGCTGTTCGTAACTCTCCAAAATTTTTGGTTTGTTAGTTTTATAACGTAGACTCTTGCGTGAGGAAGTTTCGTAACTCCTAAGATTTTATGACTACAACTCCTTAGATAATAGCGTTATTATCCTGTACAGTTTTGCTTAAGGAGAGAAAATATGAGAGCACTTTGGATACGAGGCGAGCACACGTGTGAGACCAGTATGTTGTGAAGACAGAACACCTCTGAGGTCAATCCATATCCCAACCTTCTGATATCTATTGTCTTACCAGATTCCAGACCCCTCAAGGTCGTTCAGCCCACCAAGCTTATCGATGTCACGTCGGACGATATCTTATCCTGTCAGGAACTCAGCTCTTTAAAGTAACAGTCTGTTTAGCCCCTGTTAAGTACCAGTCTATTGAACTTCTGTTAAAAACCACTTGTATTCAGCCCCTGTAGAACCCTTCCGTTGTCGAAGCACTCTACCTGTAGGAGCTTCTATAACGTGTTACATCATCAAACTGTTATTGTAGCCATAGATTACATTTCTTAGGATTCATATGTACGATTATTTAGGCTTTGATCCCACTTCCTCGGATTCATATGTACGATTATTTAGGCTTTGATCCACTGGATTACTTCAGCTTCGAACGCGTCTGACTGGTTAGCGCTGACAGTGCTTTCTTCATCTTAGGCCCTTAACTTAATTACATAGCTGCGGGATTGTTTCCTTAGTCTTAAGAGGAGCTGTATTTGCATAATCCGCATCTTTTGAGTTTTATGGCCGGAGAGTTATCACGCTAAAGGGGCCCTGCAGCTTGAAATTATAAAGTATGCATTAATAGAAGTCTGGAAAAGTGTATTTTACGTGGAGAAGTATTCCATTCCATTCCATGTACCATAACCGTGTGTGAAGGCAACATTAGCTAGTCGGCATCCATAGACCTGGCACCTATACCGGACGACCCACAGACGCCACAAAGCCCAGATTCAGTACCACTCAAGCTGAGGGTAACTGAGGTCGACGGTGCCAGAAGGCTTGAGGAAACGTCATCTGCGTCTTAGTTCACCTGAAAACTCAGGCCTCGCGTGGCGGTTCTGTTCTGCCGCGCCGTAATCAAATTAAGGTCCAAGGATGATGGAGACCGCTTCCTGCGATAATATTCCAGTAGACAGTTCCTGGATGTGTTCCAGCTGATGCTACCAAATCCGCCGCGGAGGAGGAATGGTTTGTCGTTTAGATATGACACCAGACATTTGTTGAGGAAGCCCTGGCGATGGTGCTGTGCCGGAGGGACACTGTCGTGCATGCAGTTTCTGTATCAGCGACCATCGGGGCTCCACTTCGTTGGCACTTTCCCCACGGTGAAGACCTTGGTAACATGCTTCCTTCCCTACGTCTCTCAGGGATAAAGGACCAAAGATGCTGCCTCGTTAGCTGGCTCTCCCCCCTCTGGTGACTGTTGGCCCTTCACCCACAGCAACACATACAAGGGTTTGTGAACTCACATTATTTTTGAGTGCTCTCAAATTTCCCCAAAAGCCGAAAAATCTGCTGAACCTCTCATTTTGCCTTAACATCTCGTGCCATGACTGTCTCGCTCTCGTCTTCCCAATCACGCCACGTCCGCCTCTCTGTCATGTATAACACTCAACATTCCTTTATAATCCTCACCGAGTCTGCAGAGCACCACACGGGCCTTGGACAGTATGTGGTGGGGCCTTGCTCTGTCAGTCATCACGTTAGACAACAGATGGTTTCGAGTGTTCTAGTTGCTCCTAACCTCCCGTGTAAGCACAGGTCTGCAGTCCATCAATGTGGGCAGAACAGGTGATGTGGGGTTTCACCTGATTCACCGATGGAACGTAACACGTTCACTCGTCTTGTTCGTGTTGGTCAGCATCGCAAGCGAAGCTACGTCGTCTTTCCGGCTCACGTTTCTCTATATTCACCAAAGCTAATTAGGGTTTTATTGCCCGTAACTATGTAACAGATTATCAAACTTCGCTTCGTTATCTTCGAACCTGTTCATCGCTTCGTCCTTTACCATTACTTGTCTCCCATATCAAGAATTATTCTCATGTATCAAAAGTTACTTCATATCCCTCCTACTTGTTTACAGTTTTTGTCCTAGGCATTAAATTGTCCTCGTGGATCAGAAATATTCCTCGGAACTTCGAGGAATGTCCTCAGTTTCTCATTACCATTTTTGTACATTGCGCCTTGATTTGTGGGGAGGTTCATCCACCCCCATCTGATGCTCACAGCTCACCCGCTGCTGCCCCCTCGATGCAATGTTGCGTCTCCCGCGGAGCAGTAATTTCAGCCTTGGTGTTCCGTCCTTGTCTCGCGTTCTGTGCTCCCGTTGCTAATTGGCGTTCCCCAATTATCTCCTGCCTCATTCTCGGCTTTCTTTACTATCTCATTCCGTAACTTCGTTCCTTAATGAATGTATTTGCCGATATGCGCAATAGGAGGAGGAAAGGGGGTTCGTTCTGTTCACCGCTGGGGTCTTATTTCTTCGTCTATATCTTCATGCGAATTTTAAAGTTCACATTCACAGTTTCGTCACAGTTAGTTTCATTCGTCCGTTCCACCGATAATCCTCACCTTTTATTGATACGTTTTTTTACTTGATTTGTTAATGGCATCTGGTTGAAAGTGTGTTCATCGTGTGTGTATGTGTTTGCGTGTGTGTCACTGGGAGATAGTTTTACACTCGTGGTGACCCGTCTCTTAACCTTGTATAGATGTATGTATCATACCTTTATTCTTATGTACACACACACATACACACACACACACACACACACACACACACACACCTCCCCCTAAGCCAGGTACCCATTAATAGATGTGTGTGTGTGTGTGTGTGTGTGTGTGTGTAAACCACCTCTGCCACCAGGAACACCACCACAGGTAAACCACCACTACCACACGGCTGTGGACCGTGGGGAAATCATTATAAAATCCCAATTAGTAGGAAAAAAAAGGATAATCTGCCAGTTGGATGCTGGGAGGACAATAGGACTTGGGTATCGAGATTACGTGTTGCATCTGCATCACAAATACGGTAATCGTATTTTACATTTTTTTTTTCCCATAAGAACACAAGCGATTGGGATAGTGATTCAGAGGGTAGATGGAGACTTACAGTATCTCGTTTGCTGTAGTGGGTACGTAAGGACGTTGGTGTTAGAATAGGCTGTGGATAGGTGAACGTACAGGAAACAGACTATATATATATGTATTGAATTATGATATGTAATGTTGATAGAGGTGTGACATGAGGGTAATTACTATGGATATAAGTGATATTTGAAATGTATTTGATTTATGAATTAGAAAAAGATTACTAGAGAAGTGAAGTCCTTTTGTTTTTATCTGTATTAAATGTTATAGATACTGTGGGGTTGTAGGTGGCATTGAACATTTGATAACAAAGGTTATATTATTCTTTATTATACTTTGTCGCTGTCTCCCGCGTTAGCGAGGTAGCGCGAGGAAACAGACGAAAGAACGGCCCAACCCACCCACATACACATGTATATACATAAACACCCACACACACACACACACACACACACACACATATATATATATATATATATATATATATATATAATATATATATATATATATATATATATATATATATATATAGGTGTTACAATGAATTCGTTAGACGACTAAACGTAGACAAGGAATTAATGTATTAATGCAGTATTGTTATAGCAGATCGGAAGACCCAGGGCCACTTGGAATGATAACAGTGAACAGGTTAGAACACCGTAAAAGAACATCTTGAATAACATGGATCTATTTGGAGGAACGGAGATCCTCTTAGAAAAAAAAACAGCATAGGACCGTATGAGGTGATCCCTGGAGACCCAGAAGACTTGTAGGAGCGGTGCGGATTGCTGGTGTCGTATCATAGGCACGTAAAACACGTGGGTTTACTCGCACGTAGAAGAAACTAAGCCATGCCTGGCGCTGAACCTATGTCAGGAACATCACCGAGTATGTCTTAATCAACCAAGTTGGATGGTTTGGTTACTCGCATGTTGCTGAAGACCTTACCGCTATATAGTATCTGACTCAGGGCTGCTGCATACGGGGCACGAACTCATAGAGAATCAAGACCATTGCTTAGAGCATATACAAACTCATGCTAGACAAGCTGGACCATTGCTTAGAGCACATGACCTCTTGAAAGAGAAGCTGGACCATTGCTTAGAGCACACGACCTCTTAAAGACAAGCTGGACCGTTGCTTAGAGTAAATGACCTCATGAAGACAAGCTGGACCACTGCTAAAAGCACATGACCTCTTAAAAGACAAGCTGGACCACTGCTAAAAGCACACGACCTCTTAAAAGACAAGCCTGGACCATTGCTAAAAGCACATGACCTCTTAAAAGACAAGCCTGGACCATTGCTAAAAGCATACGACCTCTTAAAAGACAAGCCTGGACCATTGCTTAAGAGCACACGACCTCTTAAAAGACAACCTTGGGCCATTTTCGATACTTCGACCATGGCGTGAACGTAAATCCTCTCATGTCCGCTGGGAACCTTCTTTCGAAGATCCATTAGTGGCTTCTTCAGCTTGGGTCGCTTCGCCGACACACGGCTGCGGACGCGTGTGGCCAAGGGGGGGGATGAGGGACGCGCCGGAAAGTGAATCGAGGCGAGATTTACGAGGGAGTGAGGAAAATAATCAGGGGAAATGGTGGTATATGTGTGGGTTTCATGGGAGGCGAGGCTCCCTTAAGGCACGGAGGAGGAAGACCTTGCAAGCCACTTCAAGGACGAGTGTTTTCATACGGCAGAAGACAGAACAAGTCCAGGGATGGGAAATGCTTTGTAAGCTTCCAGCGACGCGAAATATTGAGTAAAGCAAAATTATTGATAAGATAACAGCTAAGAAAGAAGGGGAAAGTCATGACCTTTCATCTGGTAGATACATGTCAAACACGAACATCACACACGCGTAACGAAATATTACTGTATACAACCTTCCTATATAACCTTTAAGACTTATAGAAACATCTGTGAAGTTATTCCTTCCCGATTTCTCTTGTTTGTTCTCATTTATTTACCTTCAATCCCAGGTGGCCATGTGTATGCCAGTATATTCCCCGTGCCGCATATTACACACACACACACACACACACACACACACACACACACAAGCACACAATATCAGTTGGATAACCAAGGGAATATGTTTTCCTAGCGCTGCCACGAAGGTGTTTTCCTAGCGCTGCCTCGCCACTCAGCTTTAACTAATGTACTAAAACTTTCGCGGATGAGCCGGAATCATCTCTTGTTTCCGCGGGGGCAGATACGTTGTAAGGCAGGGACGACGTAACGACTGTGGAGATGGAAAAAGTTCGTTCACGGGGGACCTTCAACAGACGGGGGCCTCAGGGGGTGAGTTATGTGGGAAAGTACTACCACACCTGCCTAAGTAGTAGCTAGGTTATATTTTTCCTTCTTTTCTCCCTAAAGAACGAGGATATGCCATTAAGGCGGTGGTGGAGAACAGAGGCACAGTGTATGGAAGAGAGCCATTAATGTCTCAGTCAAGTGCCTTTTTAATGGGGTTTATGTGAAGGGATAAGAGAGTGGCGGTGAAAGTGTCGCGTATTGTCTCTACCGGGACGATCTTAAGACTATGAAGGATGTCCCTATAAGCTTAGAGTCAACCGTCTCGCCTGAAGGAGGTTGAGGAGGAGGGAGGAAGCCCCTCACTCTCACTCAATGCCGGTAAAGACAACCGTTATACCGAGAAAAATTTCATTGAACATGTCGGATTACGCAAAGATAAGAATACATACAGGTGGTCTGTCCTTATCACTTCCAGATAATGATATCATAAAGTTAGAAGTTGAGTTAATCAGCAGCCAAACTAGACATTCATTTGTAAATAGAATCAGAGCAAATATAATGATAAGAACAGAAGCGTAAGTCAGTAAATTGACAACACACAGTGACCTCTGCCTTCACCGCATTGAGGCGCAGCGCAAGGCAGAGATCAAATTGCGTCTTTACAACGGCCAAGAATCGATTGTAGGAACGCGGTGTCCACAAACACAATGCGTGATGGAACAGACAATTACTGCTATTCAGGATCACAACACAAAGGAAAACACATGGAAGCAGTACAGATGTGCATTATTCTAATTGGTAGGTTATGGTATACGTTTCTTACCAGTTATGTAGTCTAGGATATTCTGGGCAATACAAGGCTAAAGTTCCCTCCTCTAAACACTCCCTCTAAGCTTAGTGCTTAGTCTAGCTCGCCCGTGCAGCTTAGCATACTTGCCCCAACTCCCTACCAAGCTTTATCAAACAGATGCTATTTATATATACTAAGTCAGTGAGATGATGACTCGAGTTAATGCAAAGGATAAGTCTTTTTTCGAGTCCAGGAGTCCACCAGGACACCTGTGAGGCATGATGGTACAAGTGTCATGCAAAGATGAGGCGTAATGGTACAAGTGTCATGCAGAGACTCTCATCTCTCGGTGGAATGGTGCATGTACGATTCCCGGCGCTGCTTGCTCCTGAGGGGAAATGGACTTTCCATCGGAGACAGGCTCATAATGACTCAGATAACTTTAGGAAAATGATGATGATAATGGTAATGATAGTAATTATGATGATAGAATATTAATTATAATAGTAAAGATGATAAAGATGATAATGAAGGAGACTCGGGTAGTTTCTGTCTCTTCATCATCCAGCTGTGAGTGCGTGTCCCTGAACTTCCCGAACCAGATTTCATTTCGTGGTCGCTAACGGCCTGAGGATGTTCCTAATAATGCCATTTCCTCTGTTTTGCTCGTGTAATATCACCTCCAGATCGGGTACAGCAGGCTTAACCCACCGTAATGCTTTCGTCGTAGCGAGATTTCATTGCCCTGTTGATACAGACCCCGGCCGTACAGTGATTGTCGTTCGAAAGGTCTTATGTTTGTCGAGTTCAAGATTCGGCAGGATTGAACACAAGAAGTTAAAGTGACAAAGTACGAAAAGGAACACCAGAACACCGGCTGGGTGCCTTTCAAGGTAGTTTGGTGACAGTGGAAGAGATCAGACACTTAATTGGGTAGCGGTAGAAGATCAAGTAGATGACTTATTAATGATTTAGGTAGGTGTTCCTCTGTGTGATAAGCTACACGCTTATGTCAAGTTCAACTCCATTTTTATTTTTGTACAACCCAGTCGTGGGCAAATCAGGCCTCCTAATGGTCTGCCTTTCTCATGTAAACACATAAAAACCTTATCAGTGAAAAACTATGAGGTTGAACCATGGTTGCCATGACCCTCCTTAATGTTTATTTTCCCCGCCTCCTTATAACTCCACAAAACAATCCAGTCCTCAGAGCAGATAACTAATTCTCCTCCTACTTACCACTGACTCATATTAACCAATAAGGAATGATATGTAATTCCATCTTAAACACGTAACCCAATTTCAGACATGGAGTCTAGAATTTCTCTAAGCTTCCAAACAGCAAATATTCCACAGACTTGTTTCTGCTTTTGGTAACTTTTACGAATCTTTTCCTTTTACCAAAACAGCCTTTGATAAAGTTTGTCATTAGGTTTCCTTCCCTTTTTTCTCCCTTCTCCCCCAAGCTCCTGGGCAGAAATGCACGGTGCTTACCCTAACTATATCCCATTAATGCTCACGTCCTTCATGAAGCCTACTCTATGTATAGATAGTTACATTCGACTGATCTCATTCCAGTGCCTGCTTTACGCGCACACACACACACACACACACACACACACACACACACACACACACACACACACACACACACACATTCGTACTTGAATCAAGTCTAATCTGTTTAACAGTCTCGTTTGAATTCTCATCTTATGTCAGCTTTCCATTCATGCCCCAACAGACCCTATGGATGTCACAAGTGATCTTTGGTCCCGTCTCGCGACCGTTGTGCGGTGTGGGCGCCACCACAAACCCGTTTCCCACCACTGTCTGATGAGGTAAGTCATAACGAACGTGTTCGTGTTTTCTTTTGCTTCACCGGCTAAGGCTCGCGGAGAGCGCACAAATTACACACGGGCAAGACTGCCACCACTGATAATGACAGGGTTGTAGGATTTTTTTAGATGAGCCTGATTGTACTTACAGAGCTTAGCTTAATTATACTTGCAAGCTTCCCTCCCACCCCTCCACGACAGAGCCCAACTGTACTTAAAACCACACCTGCTGGTAAAGCCCCGACTGTGCTTACAAGCACATGTAATAGACCCCGACTGTCTTTACAAGCACATTCCCTGACACAACCCTGCTGTGCTCACAAGCACGCTTCCATGATGGAGCCTATCTTGACTGTGCTCCAAAGCACAACTACCGAAGGGCCTTGACTGTGCTTAAAGCACACTACACCCTTGTACCCTACACTACTCCCTTGTACCCCGGAGTGACTGATTGTGGTAAACGACGTACAATTTAGAATGATCATTCTCTCTATTACTTGTTGCTAATAAGCAGTGACTTACCTTGCCTTATCTGCCTTCATTACGTAGTCTTCACAAGATGCTCAAATTACTTGTCAACAAGGTGTTGCTTATCTTGCCTTGCCTACTTTGTTTACGGGGTTTGTCTTTCAACCAAGATCAAATCCCTCATTAGCAACACAAGTAATTACCAATATTGTAATTAATTGTAATTATTGTAATCATATGTAATCATTACCGGAATCTACTTAAAACATCATACTAACCTTCTTAGAATTGGATTCATCCGCTGCTCGTAGATATCCAAGTGTCACATGCTATATAAACGTATCTACTACATGTAATCCTCAACAAAGAACATAAAGAAAATAACCAAAGTCTTAAAAGAGTATTTACGTGCGTGCAAATGTCTTTGGATACGTGCATGTGTCTCTGGTTAACGCATTGTCAAAGAATTAGATTCCACTACCCTCACTTGTACGTTAATATCAATAACAAGACTTCTTTGAACGCCACGTAGACCTTAAGAATTTGATTATTCGGTATTATTTCATCAGGCTTTTGACATCATGTAAATTCGCTGATACAAGTATTGTAATGCAAATTACATGGAACATTTAGTGATGTGGAGGCACTTAGGCGATCTTGGGTAGATATTTGTCATGCAGGATTAATAGATGGGAATTACATCTTAAGATAGATTAATCGATCGTCAACCTATTGTTGAATAGAGCTAGAAGACAGAGAGAACATTAATAAAAAGGTGCATTCATATGTTTGGCTGTACTCATGAGACCCGTTCAGTGCAATTCTCTGTCTGGTGCTCATAATATGGACACGTTTGTCTCCTTGCATTAGTATAGCTATCTGCTATTACACTGAAGACGGAAGTGTGGGTATCATTACATCTATATAGCTATCTATGGGGCACTGTTATTAAAGATGTGGGTGTATCCTTGCATCAGCGGATTTATATATCTATAGCAGTGTTACTCAAGCTATGTGTCTGGTTCCCACATACCTCAGGGAGCGAGGGATTTTAACGTATCGCGCAGGGCGTCCTTGAGCTGGGTTTTTGCCCCTAGGATGGCAATGGGTTATCTTTGTAAATGAAAGGATTAAGAAATCGAGAATTGATCGTTGATCATTTACAGCAGTAGATTAATACTTGAAATACGATGAATAAGGGAATATATATATATATATATATATATATATATATATATATATATATATATATATATATATATATATATATAGCTCCTTACCTAGCCTTGGTGAGTCAAGCTAATCTTTCGGGCGAACTAGGGAGTTAACCATCGTTAATCATCATTTAATCTAATTACCATATGTTGTAAATGTTCGTTAATGATATCAGGGCTTATGTTCACCAAGCAGTGGTCACCTGGTCCTGTTAAACCGTTAAAAAGTTAAACGGGTTGGAGTCATAGCAGTACGTATAGGAGGAGTTGGCGTAACCTAGCTTTCGCTTTCACTTGGTGAGGAGGGAGGAGGAGGGCCGTTGTCGAGGGTGGAAAAGCTTGAGCAACTCTGACCTACTGGACGATATGCAAATAACACTCACCAACTCGTCGATCTGGTGGCTTCCTTCTCTTGATGTCTTCTCTCTTCCGTTTGTCTTCACTTTTCTCCCCGTCACTCACTACCCCCGTCGTACGGATCACAGCGATCGTTTTTACGCCAGCCACTCGTAACCCAACGACTCCGCCGTAATATGATATCAGTATGCGCGATTACTTCACTCACTCATATACACGCACAGACCGTAGATAATGACGAAGCAAGCGGCGTTTCAGGAAGGGTAATCCAAGGTCGAATGAACAGATCAGAAGGAAGACAGGAAGGAGCTGCCGAGAGGCGTCCGTAAGACTCCAACGCTCCTTCCTTTGTGGTGCTTGGTGGGGGTGGGGGGGTAATACGGTTACCCATACTGCCTCACAGCACCGAGCGGTTACCCCCTTACTCCCTCACCAACAAAATAAACACGACACGCGCACACACACAACATAGCTTCATGTTCGTTCGCTCGTTCCGTTACTGACATATGAGACTCTGTCATTTTGCATCTTTTTTTTCTTAACGTTTTAGAGTGAGAATTATTTCTTGACGCAGATGTGTATTGGGATATGAGGTTTTGGAAGGTTTGGATGATGAGTCAAGGGAGCAATTATATCGTTGTCCCAGTCTAAGGTTGATGTGTTTACCTGCCAGCGAATACGTTATGATGAGCTTTTGCCCTAAGGCAAGACTAGCCAGAGAATACCAATATATTTACGAGATCTTTGCACAGAAGGCAGAGCTATCGCGTACTGCTCGCCGCAGGATGGTCTGGAATCTGGAAGAACGATTCGTAGAAGCGGTGGCTTAAATCAACTTTCACTTTCAAGAACTTTTGAGCTGGAGATGTTGTATGTTTGCGAAATGAATACCCAGAAGCCCGTGCGTGGGTGAGACATAAGAGGAAAGACAACCACCTCAGTCTTGGGGGAGTGAACATTAACAGCCACAGAATGTGTAGCACAACGCGAAGCCGTCATTGGCCCTCCCGATAACCCCGCTGCGGTTGGTAGTACACCGCCGTTGGTCAGTGGCTACCCACCACTTCCTTCCAAAATATTTATTTACCTATGAATACTTACGACGAGAATCTGCTAACACACAGGACCAGCACGTAAATTATCGATATACAGGGGACTGGAAAGTGGATGCGATGAGCAAGTTCCATATGGAGAATCAGTCAATTTTGGATAGAAAGAAAAATTGTATCGAAAAGATCTTGCGTCCTCAGCTTCGCCGAAGCTCAACCAGAGCCGTCTGTGGCTGTCTAAGTCATATGAGAAATTTACCACTTGACATCACGCATACCCCAACGTCCTGTTAATGATAGGAAATAGAGAGGACCTTCTGTCATCATTCCCTAAATTCCCCCCGAAAAGCATAATATCTCGTCAGTGCCAAACGTCCTCTGCCGAGTTACCCGACATGATCACCACCATCCAAGTAACTCAAGTTCCTCTTGCCATGAAGAAGGGTATAAGGCACTAGTCGACTTCGTATCAGGGGATTGTATACCTGCCTTTAAAACCATGGATTTCTGAAGAGACCCAGGGAATCTGATATCTTTCATTCGATCCTTCTGTTTGGACGCCTTTGTTCTAGGCTTTCCCCCGACGTATTTTCAACAAAGGACTAATCACAGAGACACGAGGGACCCAAGGCTGAGTGAAGTCTGTATATAAATAGAACACAACGTTTCAATAAATACCCTTATGGTTCTCAAGGGCATGAAGTGACTGGAGGGTAGGAATGAAGAGCAGGAGGAAGAGGATGAGGAGGAGGGATCATGCAGTCCAGATAAGGATGATTAAGTTATATAGAAAACGTAAGGGTGATAACGAGTGATAACGTTTCTGGTCATGTTAAGGAAGAAGTCCCAACGGATGGAGAAGAGGTCATGATGTCTTGACCAAAGGATGAGAGGTTACTCTGCTTCAATAGATGAGGTCATTTATCTCATAGGAACAAGACAGGAACGTGTCCTGAGCCCCCTGGGGTTGCAGTGTACTTAAATGAAGCCTAAGATGAATGGATTTTATGATATGAGTTCAGAACGAGCTACTAGTAGCTATACTGGAGACCAAATGTGATAATGTATACTACATGATCTGATTGACATTCATCTTGGGTTAAAACTAATGCCTTTATATTTGTACTCAAAGCATCAAGATGTATATTTAAGTATGATTATATGATCCACGGGTATCGCTAGCACTGCTAGTATTACCAAAAAGAGAAAATAAAACATTATGAAAAAATTATTTATTGGTATTTTAATAAGACTTAATTAATCCAGCTGTTCTTTAGAATTACCCAAAGGTGACTTGGTAAGTTTCTTTAGAATTACACTCAGGATACTTCTTATTGCTCACAAAGGATACCCAAAGGTGTCTTGGTAAGTTGCTTAGATTACCATCGCTGGCTGCCTCATTGTCATACATACCACTGTGCTAATTAAGCTAAAATATACGGCATTGAGTCTCGATCCCTGCATTGCGTTTTCCTTCTTCGCTCCGGAAGAACACAGCTCAGGAAGCTGGAACAGTGCTGGATATGTGCACGTATCGGAGAAATGCAACGTGATCTGATTGTACAGCTAATACGTACACTTTTGGCCTTTGGAGTTTACGAGCACGTGGTACCTAGTGTGTCTATGTCATCTGAGCTGGTGGAGGTATTGTTGGAGGGTTAGTTAAGATGCGTGGAACAGAGTACAATGACGTGAAATGGTAAATAGACGGCCAGGACTAAGCCAATCTAGTCTTGCAGATAGACGCGGTAGTACGTGTTGTATAATTGTTTACCATCAGGACTATGAAGAACACACCCGGGAATGTTGATGACCGTAATATTTCGTGGTGCTGGCAAGAACTGCTGTTGTCGTATAGCAGCTTGTCAGTCATGACGTAATGACTACCTGCCTCTCTGCCACGTTCTACGTAAGGAAGGAGACTTATAACGGGTTCTCGTAAACGTAATCAACTTACATAACCATGAAGTATGAAGCTGTGTAGTCGTGACTTCGTAAAGTTGCTGGCATTATACCACCGCTCGCTGCCTCCTTATAATACTTTTGCCTGAGCTAATTAGGCTCTGTAACTCGCTACCCTTGGTGAGAAAAATGAAATGTGTACAGTGCAAGGATTTCGTGGATTCATTCATTACTGCGCCTCCCGAGGAGTTATAAAGAATAGAAAGAGGTTCTCAGTGGCAGGAATAGCAAATTTCTCTCTCTCTCTCTCTCTCTCTCTCTCTCTCTCTCTCTCTCTCTCTCTCTCTCTCTCTCTCTCTCTCTCTCTCTCTCTCTCTCTCTCTCTATCTATCTATCTATCTATCTATCTGTCTGTCTATCTATCTCTAATACGCACCGGCAAATCACAAGTCCCGCCACGGATAGCACTTAACAAGGGTTCGGTAGTTTAAAAAAAACAGTTTTCTGCAGTTCCTGATGTCGTTGACGACGTGGTTGCCCCTTCGACGTATAACTTAAACAGTATTTACGTCACTCCAGACATTACGCACATACGCTCAAATGTCTATCGTCACTCTGTAGCGAAAGAGTAGATAACAGATAGACGACAGCAGGTGCGTTAAAGCAACTCCGGCTGAAGCAACTTGCTTTGTTGATTATTTTGGTGATGAGAGCGGGTATCCGCTCGTTCCACCGCGGGAGGGCGGGGTCTACCAGACTCACCAAGGCCCTGGTGATGGGTAAACGTGTTTACCCTCGTTCCCCCATACCCAGAGATGATGCGGGTATGCTTTTCTTGTGTGCGTCTCGCGGTTTCTGAGCGCGGCGTCCGCAGGCGGTTCAAGACGAACTCCAATACCGTGGCGTTGTTGGGATGCTGACGTAGACGAAAATACGATCGTAGAGAAGAGGAAACCGGGAGTCCGTTGACGAATGGGAAACTGAAGGAAAAAGAGAAGTCAGGACGAGAGGAAGCCAGGGACAGTTGGTAGGTGTTAACTTCCATACTATCCCGTGGCTCAGGTGTTTTCTCAAACGTTTCCTCCCCACGTTTCCTCCCTCCTCCTCCTCCTCCTCCTCTCCCCAGTGAGTTGATTAACGCCCCTCACCCTCCCACATCTCTCGTAAATGATTCATATGGCTCAGCATTCATAATAAACGCTTTATAGTTATGATGATTATTTGATAAATCGGTTGATTTGCATTTGTTCACCCGGTTGTCAAACACTGCCATCGCTCACCAAGGCCATTTGGGGAGCATTAGAGTGTAATTAACTTGTTTCCACATATTTCAAGCAGTTATCTATCGGTGTTAAAGGTGATAGATATCAATATTCATGTTTTTCCTTAATTTCCAAAGCTCGTCTGTCGTCTTAAAGGCAAAACCTCCACTCAAACACACCCTCACTCTATGATTTCACGACCCCCTTTGAGGTACGCCGCGACCCTTGGTGGAAAGGATGGAGGGAGGCGTCCCACACACACACAGTTTAAGAAGCACTGCTCAGGAGAGTTACGCTGATGCAAGGCTAACCACACACCTATGTTCATATCGGCTACACACACACACACACACACACACACACACACACACACACACACACACTTTCATACACAGTTTTCCAACTCACAGCCATACTGATGGAGGACTAACATGACGTCTATAATTGGCGGTCTAACACACACGCACGCACGCAAACACACACACACACACACACACACACACACACACACGCGCGTATTCATGGTGCCAATCAGAGAGCTGCAATGAGTAGTGTTCGCCTATAGGAACATCCAGGCATGTGAATGCACCTGACTTCACATCTGACACCTTCTTCACTGTTGTTTTCTACCGCTGGTAATCGTTACGATGATCATAATCGATTATTCTACCTTACGATGATTCAAAGAAATTCACCTCACGTAACCATACGTGGGAGAAAATGTGTTGCTGATCACACTGGTGCTCCACCATTCTTGGATGTTCCGTCCTACGTACGTGTCATGTGTGTTTCAGTACGATACTTGCATCAGCAGACGTTGATAGATGTATCAAATGCCATGAGTTGCGTAAGCAGTGGGTTAATCAAGCTGTTGAGGTTTGCAAGTTGTGCAGAGGAGACTTGATAACGATCAAAGGGTGTAGTGGTGGTGCTATGAACGTATTCTTTGTGAGTGAAGTTTTGTCCAGAGAAACTTGTACGCACGCAGTCACTCTTCTAAGCTTTGATATTAAGTATTTAAGTGATTATTACACAAAATGATTACCTTCATATGTAATACTTAATATTCATAATCAGATACTTAAAAATTCTAAGAAAGTTTGTATGATATTTTAAGTAATTGTTGGAAAGACAGTGTGCATAGAGTAACATGAATCATTGCTTGCTGGCAAACAAGCAATTTGAGCATGTTGTAAAGGACAGAACTACGTAAACGAATGTGCTGCCTCCAAACAACTGTGAGTGGTAGTTGGTGACCTTTTAGACAGAGAGACATGGGTTCCATTGCTCTGGGTGGACGATCGTTAGTTTAGAATAGATGAAGGCTCATCTGGGCACTGCCAAGATCCTGTTAGCAGAGAATCCCCTTACATAGAATCCCCATCAAAGGGCAAATTATCAACAGTTATATGATTTTTCTATTGATGTTGCTGTGTTTATAACAATTAGTTTCAGATGATGCTGTACAAGGTAAGTGTTTCATCTTATGTCCCTTTGTCTTTTGATATGTTATGTATAAGGTAAGTGTTTCAACATATCTCACCTGTGTCTTTTGATGTGATGTTATATAAGGTAAGTGTTCCATTATTTATGTCCGTGTTTCCTTTGTTATGATGTTGTACATTGTTATGTTGTTATTGTTTCGTTTATACCCGCTAGGTTGTAGAGGTTACTGATGTTACATCGCACGTCACCTACCAAAACCCGTCCCTTTGTAGATGGTTCTTTAGTTTTGCGCTGATATTTTTTCTTTCGTATTCGAAAGATAAAGAGTTGAGGTTGCAAGGAGTGGCTTCATAACGTTGGGTTCAAAATGTCAGGAGCCTTTGATGTCGATGGTAAGAAGGCAGTTGTGGGGAAACTGATGAGAACTGACAATGGGATTCAGGGACGAAATCCTCAGATTTGGAATAGGAGAACGCCATTTGCAGGAGGGCCAAGAGAGTGAGGGAGGAGGGAAATGAACTGGGGAATATAGTTTTGGAGGGACTGCAAGGGTTGTGTGTGGGGGGAGTTTATGTGGTCAGGGTTATAAAGGGAAGGCAGATGATGGCGAAGACACTTTTTATCGGTGCCGAATTCGGGAGGATGTTGTAAGGTCTGGAAATGGAAACTCCGATAACGTCTAGTTGGACTACGAGACTTGAGGGAGGACATAGAAACCTTCGTGTGCATATATATATATATTCCTATGAGTCCACGGGGGAAAATGAAACACGTGGACTCGTAGGAATATCTTGATCACGCGCAAAATTGTGATCCTTTCCAATATATATATATATATATATATATCTATATATATATATATATATATATATATATATATATATATATATATATATATATGTGTGTGTGTGTGTGTGTGTGTGTGTGTCTGCGTGAGTTTTCCACTTTTGTCGTCTTAAGTACGTGTTCACTTATCACGCTTTTGGCGAGGTAGAATCAAGAACGAGGGATTGAGCCTTGGAGGGAAACGCCTCGCTTTGCTCTTTCTTCTGCTCCCTACTTGTAGGAAGTGATAAGACAGAAGGGTAAGATTTCCATGGCTCACTTTGTGGCTCCCCTCTTAGTCGTCCTCTGTACGACACGTGGGGAATACGTGGATGATATTCTCATATCTCACCTTTCCCAAGGTATGGCTTGGGTAAGACGAAAAGCAAGAGTGGCAGAAACGACTAGAGAAGAGTTCGAGTCATTTATAAGGAGTTTTAAGGTGGAAAGGAAACGTAGATATGCAAAGGGACGTGAATAGAAAAGTTGGAGGGTTGGGAAGTGCAGAGTGTTGTACTATTGGATGAGAGGGAGTCCTGGATGATAGTTTACTATACATGTGTTTACTGAGAGAGAGATGTATCCTTGGCTTTAACCCTATTTTGACTTGAGCTGACCTTTTTCTGAACTCGAGCTGTTTCATAGACCTACTCGGAAAAGAGGCGAAGGAGGGAACGAGCGAAAGATACTGACAGTAGGTATCAGGTGTGAAGGGATTCATTAATTAGATGTAGGAGGATAGGAATGGAAGTACTGTTGAATTCTGATTGTTATATGGTAATACCAAAGGTGAGGTGTAGTGTTTGAGTGGGTATATATATATATATATATATATATATATATATATATATATATATATATATATATATATATTTGGAGTGAGGCGGTGAATGGGTGAGAGCGGGACGAAAAAATTGGAGCTCAGAAAATAGTATAAAAGAATGAGGTAAAAAAAAATAACGGGTATTAGCTGTCAGAATCGGAGAAAAACCATAGAATAGAACTGATTTTGGAGAGTGGTACTCCTCCTGTTTCTTTTATGGTCGAGTTTTCAGTCTTTTTCTGGACATGTACGATGCTGCAAGCAGTCCTTATGATCAGATGTATACTTCTATTTTTACTCTGTCTGTTTTCAAATTACGTAGAGTTACTTTACTCGCATCGCTGCGAAGGTGAATCGTTAAAAGCTATGTATTACTCACTGATCACAGTGTCTCTCTGATGATCGCTTATCATTTGTATCTCTCCCAGGAAATAAGATAGAATAGGCTGATTGTACCGATAGGAAGAAACACACACAGGTTCAGATTGTAATGGAGACATTTGTCACAAAATGGGCTGATTGTATAGATAAACACACACTCACACAGGTTCAGGTTATGATGTAGACGTTTGCCACATCAGTGTGGATATTCGTCGTTGTGTAAAGGCACGGGCAGTGAGAGCTAGCAGCTTGGTCCCAGGGGTAATTGATGCTCCTGCTGGGGGTCGAG